>NC_084808.1:17410224-17710224 GCF_963583255.1 Pyrus communis | reverse complement strand
CCAAGACATAAGATACTCACCAAACTTTTTAAATGGCTCAATTGTTTGCTTAACTTGACAACTTTTTCCTGCAATTCATAAATAAGATCATTAGATGTAGTAAATAAAAATTATAAAAGAAAAATTCTCACCTCAGGTATGCAACAGAGGTTAAATTTCTAATATAAAAAATAAAACTCTTGCATCTAGTGAACCTAGTTAGTCCTCAACGCGAAACAAACAGATTTTAAGCAGTTAAATGCACATCCAGCTAGCCAGCTACAAAGAAACCAATTCGAGGTTTAAACCTAGCTTATGACTACATTGAAATGACAAAGAAAATCCATATTAACAAACTAATAGAAACTTGTTTCCCCACTACTAATATAGAAAATCTTACTAATGGCCAGGCCGAAACGAATATGAAAAAAAAAATCACCTGAGCAGAGCCTAATCCAAATACATATTTCTCCATTGAACTCAAACCTTTCAACAGAAACCTAATAAAGGCAAACCACAGTCTTGTTAATTTCCTTATCGTAATTGGGACCAAGCATAATATTCCTTGCAGACGGCGTGCTTCTCAGCTTCGGAAGAACCACATTGTTCGGCGTTGTGCTCTCAATTGGTTGCTTCTTCTCTGTGCTTGATTTGATTGTTGCCTTCATGGCCTTAGCTTGGTTCATTGGAGGGGTTGATAGATTGGGGTTCTGATTTTCACCATCTTCCTTGAATGTTGAATTATTGGTCGGGTAAATCGAAGATTGATTTAGTCCCCCCTTCTCTTTAACGTCACATCTCTGAGTCAGCAAACAAATAAAAAGAAGGTTAAACAGTGCCGAATTTGAATTAAAATTGTACAGTGAAAGAAGAGGATTCATGGGTTTTTCTTGTTACCTCTGTATTTTATCACGGTTTGGTCAGTGTGATTTCTTCACGTTTATCATCCAATCTGAGACCAGTAGGTTCCTTCTTGGGAGATTGAGGCCCCTCCTTGCTTGTTTTAACATTTCGACTCTCCGATTCATCGTTCACTGGGCTTGACTTCGACACCGTGTTGCTCTCCGGCCTAATTGACTCCTGCTGAGCCTCCAGCGATGCCGGAACAGTTTGAGAGTGGGGCAAATCATACGAAGACCCGCCATTTTCAGCTGGAGATCCTGGGTTTTTTTTTCCAAATTCGGACGGGAAGTCTCAACTTTAGCAGGCCGATCAGCCACCACTTTGGCCGTAGAAGAAATGGGACTGTTTTGAACCACCGGGTTCTCGTCGTCATACTTCACGGGTCGCGGTCTTTTCCTCTTGGGTGCTGCAGATTCGAACCAAAGACACCAAATTTCCATCATTCACGATAAAAACACAAAAGAACCCAGCTCTGTTTGCTCACAGAAAAACCAAGCGATTCAATGCCTTTTTCTCAGTCTCTCAGCAACCAAACGGAGCATTTGGGGTACCAAAAAAGAAATGAACAAAACCGAGAGCTCCGTGAGCTTATAATACCCACCGACGGCGGACATGGAAGTGACAGAGGAGCTAGGAAATGAGTCGTTTTCATCAAGAAAGTGAAAGAGAGAAGGCAGCGGCGAGGGAGTTCTAGAGAGAGAAACTGGTTTGAAGGAGAAGAGATGAAATTTTGGAGAGAGATTGAATTTTAGAGAGAGAACTCGAGAAACCTGAACAGGAAGGAAACGGAAAGGTTTACCGGAGGGGTGTGCATACATCCTATTTTCCTTCTCACATATCTCTTGATAATTTCTATTCGTTGATCTTCTTCAATTCATCCGATCCGACAGCCAAAAATTAGAAAGGTGTGTGAAAAGTAAAATAGGGTGTATGGATATCACATTCCTTAGTGAAATCTTCGAGAGAGAGGTCGAGAAATCTGAGAGAGAACACGCGTCCACCATCAGCAACTCGTGTCCATCACTGACAAAACAAGAGTAAAAACGGAATCAAAATGTATAATAAACAGTGATCACAGAAACAAAGAAGGGGCAAAAACAGAAGAATACTGACAAATGAACAGTGTTTCAAGCGTTTTTCTCTTTTAGTATATACTAAAAAGTTTGCCCGCGCGTTGTTGCGGGATTGTCAAATATATTGCAAGTATTGTATATAAATGTTACATAAGGGAACAAATATGTTGCAAGAATTGTGTGTAGAATTTATAAAACATGTACCAAGTATTTGCATAAAATATATGGTTGTTACTTGTTCAAATTATAACAGCTTGTACAAACATGAGTTCGAAATTCACCTGCCTTAACTTCTCCACACTTTACACATAGAGACCCTTATCTTTTTTGGTGGTTTAAAAGCTTGCAAATCACGGGAGGTTGTCTATTCTGTTACAAAGATGCAGAACCAAAATATATATTTTATCAATTTTCGAGAGCATAAATGGACATATTAAATTGTATGTAAAGAATGTATAGCAAAATATCAAATAGCAAAAGAAATCTCACATAACTCTACCACAACAATAAGAAATCTCAAATAGAAAAAATCTACCAACTACCATACGGATGATTTTTAAAATGAATAAAAGACTATCCTATTATGGAGAGCTTATACCTTTCACTTGTTTACTGTTCTTATGAGTTGCAAAACACAACCAACAAAAGAAAATCAAACAAACATCAAAAGAAAGGTCATGCCTAATAAGAAGGTTTCATTTATAATTATTTCCATTTCCACATAAATACTAATAAATTAAGCTCCCAATGATCTGCATAAACATTAGCAGGGCCCTCTTTTCCGTAGACGGAAATGACTGAAACAGATTCGACCTATGTCTTAATTACATCAGTTATGTGTTAAACCACCTAAATCGACTCAAATCACAAAAGAAAGGCAGTCATCAGCGTTCAAGCAAGTGAAGCAAAAAAGAAAAGGTAGGACATATGAACATTGAGATTTTGTACCATCACCTGGACAGTCTTGCCAACATAAGGGCAGAAGACAGAAATGAATGAACTCAATTCCAATACGCTAAACGTTTAAGGTATATACATCATGAAAGTCTTATGAATAACCAAATTATTTGAAGTTCAAGATATTAGATTAGCTACATACAGATTTGGAGACAAAACAAACATATCCAGGCCTATATAGCTTGCAATGAATAATGTTATCAATTGTTCCAACAGTGTCACCAATCTTAAAAGCTCTAGCTTGAATTCCTCCAACAGTAGCTAGGCCAATGACAACCTGCAAAAGATACGATAATTAAAGTTAGTATCGCCAGTTCATTTTCCCAAGTTAGTGAAATTAAGATGACTTTGCATCAATCGTGTAACCTTGTTGTTTGCTAGTGCATATGCGATCAATTGCTTAGTGTCTGACTCAGGTACACCTTCAACAATGATTGCCACAACTTTAATGGTTGGTTGCTTGAGTGCAGCCATGGAAGAAGCAGTAGCACTTCAGATATGTCAACATACATTCATTGTTAGGTACAACCATAGAAGTTTTGCACTCCAAAACACTACTCATAGAATAATCACTGACCTTCTGTATGAAGCAAAGTTGATTAAGACATCAGCAGTAGGATGTGCGACGCATGATGCTTTAATGCTGCAATAGTTATCAACCCAAAGGTCAGACAATCTCGAAACAACAGATCAAGAATGGTAATCTGACTAATAACATGATTTGAATATATTGGATATGGAAAATTAAGATTAACCAAGCATACATGCATATACATAACTATACAAAAGGTGGCTTGCATCCACGAAAGACGAAATCTAGGAAGAGGATGAGGGAATGGCAACTTACTTTGAGTGCGTATGGCGATTTCCTCTTGACCGAAAAATAGCTTTTGGAATCCCTTAGAACCGGGGTTAATGATTCCAGCAAATGATGGTGTCTCCCTCCCTATTACAAACCTCAGTTATTACATTTACATCTTTTTCAAAAACTAAAAACTATAAGTAAGATCCAGTTTGAAGTCAAAATTAGGAAATGAAACACACCGCAAAGGAAGTCAAAATCAAGTTAGAAGCATCTGATATATCTTGCCAGTGGTAATGTTGTTATCCCTATTAAGAGTCACATCTAGGAAGCATTCATAGTTGCCCAGGTCCAAATCAATCTACAATTACAATTAAAGTTTAAACAAACTCAGCAGCATAAAGTTTAAAGATAAGACTAACACTCAACATGATACCAAGATAGAATCCAAAAATAAATTAAAGATATGATTAAAATTATTTTTTCTAATCGAACATATTTTCTAGTTTTCTTATCCAATTATACAATTGCAGTTCCTAAAACAAAAAATAATTTGCAGAAAGAAAATTAGAAAATTCAAACTTGATAACAGTGTACCTTAAGAAACCCCATGACCGAGTAACAGCAACAACAACATTGAGACATAATTTGGTAAATATATATGGTGGACAAATTTAACAACTCTAGTACTGTTAACAAAGCTTTAACCAATACAACATAAATCAAATCAATATATACCTGCATATCCTGAGTCCGAATTATACCCTCGTGCCCCGCAATGTCTTGGTGGGTGACTCTTGCTTAAAATCCAAACAAAACACAATCTGTAATTTCAGTTTCCAACACATTTAACTTTTACAACACACAAAAAATCAAAATTCTCATCATTAGAAAACCAAAAGGAAAACTTGAAATTATATAACTGAAGCACAAATGGTTTGCAAACGCATATACAAAATTTCCAAAAAACAAAGACAAACATTTCCTAAAATGAAACGAAAAGCAAATCATAGAGCCAAACCG
Organism: Pyrus communis; assembly: GCF_963583255.1. Classification (NCBI taxonomy): domain Eukaryota; kingdom Viridiplantae; phylum Streptophyta; class Magnoliopsida; order Rosales; family Rosaceae; genus Pyrus; species Pyrus communis. Next base: position 17,705,487 of record NC_084808.1, on the reverse strand, counting down.
AGAATCCAAGCACAGAAATAAAACCCCCAAAGTTATGATAACAAAATTTAAATGCAAGATACATCTGCAAACAGAAGACTACCCCAAAAAAATTTAAATATTGTTTGACAAAAAGCCCAAAAGAAAAAGTAGATTTTATATACACACATTGAACACAAAGGGCTTGCAAAGTTGCACATGAAAGCCCCAAAATTAGGACATGAGCGTTTCCTGAAACCAAATAAGTGCACATATCAAACCCCCAAAATGAAAAAGAAAATAAAATTAAAGACAAAATCCATTAAATCAGATACACTGGAAAAAACGCAAAACTCATTGGAACAACACTGTCGTGGAAGAGAAAAAAAAGTTAGGTTCGAAAATAAGCAGAAGGTGAGAATGGAGAGAAAGAAGCAAATGGAAAGAAAAAGCTAAGAAGAGGTTGGAAACGGAACAATAGAAAAGCAGAAATGGATATGGGAAACGGAACAAAAAGCAAACCTCACGATGACCAACATATGGTAAGAGAGGCCCCGGTTCCCCTAACTTTTCCAGCCTCCTTCCGTTAAATTCATGGAGGCAGATTATCTTCCATCCTGTTTGGGTGTCATTCTCATCATCTCTTATTTTGTGCGGTCACAATTAAGCCACGTCAACATTTTATATTGATTTTTTTATAAAGATAATAAGACAAAAAACAATAGATATATAAAATTTTGACGTGGCTTAACTGCGACAGCACAAATAGAAAGGGATGGGAAGGGCACCCAAACAGAAGGGCAGACAATCTGCCTCCTAAATTCACTATGTATCACATTTTTTTGTTTTTTTATTTTTGGTCTTCCCATCAGCTATACATGGGTTTAAAAAATTAAGAATGTATAAATTTTTATTGTTTGTTGTGCCACAAACCATGTGGCCCGGTTTTAATCCCATTTTTTTTGTCTTCCCAACAGCTATACACGGGTTTAAAAAATTAAGAAGGTATAAATTTTTAGGGGTGTGCTATCCACACACCTCATTTTATTTCTCACACAACCTTTGTTAATTTCGGTCCATTAATCTTTTTCAATTCATCTGATCCGACGGTCGAAAATTAGAAGGGTGTGTGAGAAGTAAAAAATGGTGTGTGAATAGCACATCCCAATTTTTATTGTTTGTTGTGCTACAAACCACGTGGCCCGGTTTTAATCACATTTTTTTATCTGCCCACCAGCTATACGTGGGTTTAAAGAATTAAGAAAATACTAAAAGAAAGACTCCACAGATGGAGGAACGGGTGAATAAAAAGGGCAAATTCGGGATTTTACTGTACAAAAAAGACAAAAAGTAATGGCTGAAGACTAACTTTAGGGGCATTTTGGTCCGCACGCTGCCCTAGAACAGTGCCACCCGAGTTTGGGTTTTAGTATATATAGAATATAATTTTCCATGTATAGATATATACTTGGCACATTTTATTATTATAAGATATATGTACAAATACTAGGTAAATGTTGTAAACTTTAATAGTTTAAGTGAAATTATGTAAATCCTAAATTAGATTTTATTCTAGTTATCCTTTCCTATATGAACTTGTATTCCTTGATTCCTTGGGGATGAAGGATTTCTTCCCCCTCTTATTACTATAAATAAAGGCACTACGTAGGAGGAAATAACACACACATTCCTCCATACAATTCTACAAAGGCATCTCTCTCTTTTCTCTCATTGTCGTCGGCCACCTTCTTCTTGTCAGATAAAATAGGCTACAAGACGTTATCAACATGTTCCTACTGTTGCGCTTAGGAATCTAACATAAAAGTTTTCTGCATCAAACCAGTTCATCCATATCATTATGCAATCAAGTTCTTCCAAAACAAAGGTTTTTATCTCGATATTTTTGTAGCCTTGATAGCATGAACATTCACCATAATGCATGACCCAACTTTACGTTTTTCAAATTTTAAAGTTTTCTGCATCAAACCAGTTCATCCATATCATTAAGCAATCAGGTTCTTCCAAAACAAAGGTTTTTATCTCGATATTTTTGCAACCCTGATAGCTTGAACATTCAACATAATGCACGACTCAACTTTACGTTTTTTGAATTTTAGATTCTACATAAATTGTGCATGCATTATGTTCATAATTGTTGAATTATGTGAAATTGATATTGCCATAAATTGCATCAAATATATGTCCATGCATTAAATTATTAAATTGAATATGCAAGCAATTAAATTTTATAATCTAGAATTAAGAAAAATTTTAAAATTAAGGTTTATTAAAAACCCATCCCATCGAGTCGCGAGTCGCTGGCTTCCAAGCCGCGCCACATCGAGCCATTATCAACAGGCTTGCAGCCTGTATAACTAAGCCGAGCAGCAAGCCGAGGGCCAGCAGCTCTTTCTCCATGAAAACCAAAAAGACGTCTTTCATGGCGTCGTCCCACACTCGCTAGTAGACGAGTCACGGCACCAATGCTGACAATGATTATTAAAATTCCCGTCAAATTTCATTAAATTTTTTCTGATTTCAATTCGAAATCCCCATGGTTTTCACACCCAACATCAAGAAATCTAATTTCTTTGTTCAAAATAAGGTTCCAGGTCGAACCTGTAGTTCCCCTAACCAAAATTCAGCAAGAACACGATTACCAAAAGCGGCGGCGCTGGCTTCAACTCCTGCGACCTTACCCAATAACGATGGGATGTTCTTTGGTCCTTACTTGAGCCCACATAGGCTTGGCTACCCTTAGTACAAACACCAGCCCTTTGAGTTTTGGTGTTATTTTCAACTCATTGGAGAGATTTATTAATCTGGGCTCACATATTGCAGCCCATAATCCGAAGCTCGGCCTAAGCGCGGCACCAACCCGTAGGACTATGGTGTCCTATACTCCTGCATGAGTTTTGGTGTTATCGGAACTCATGAAGAGCTCGCGAGAACTGCCGCCTACTTGAAATCGGAATTTGAGATTAAAGATCTAGGAAAAACTCGATACTGTCTTGGTCTTAAGATACAGCACTGTTCGGATGGAATCTTAGTGCATTAAATGAACTACACCCAGAAGGTGTTAGGCCACTTTAACTAGGATAAAGCAAAGCCTTCAAGTACTCTTATGGTCGTTCGATCGCTAGATGCAAAATAAGATCCCTTCCTTCCGAATGAGGATGATGAAGAGATTTTGGAGCCTAAAGTTCCTTATCTAAGTGCGATAGGCGCTTTATTATACTTAGCTCAATGCATTAGACCCAACATCTCTTTCATTGTTAATCTTTTGGCAAGATACAGTAATGCACTAACACGCATACATTGGACTGGTGTTAAAGACATTTTATGCTACCTTAAGGGTACTAGGGATTTAGGCTTGTTCTATCCATATGGATCCTTAAGTGATGCCGCACCCCGGCTTCTCGAGTCAATTCTTGCCTTATTGGTTATGCCGACGCATGATACTTATCTAATCCGCATAAAGCACGTTCTCAAACAGGTTGTCTTTACCGTTGAAGGCACTGCAATCTCTTGGAGGTCAACTAAATAGACCTTAGTTGCCACTTCATCTAACCATGCTAAAATTCTCGTCTTACATGAAGCAACTCAAGAATGCTTTTGGTTTAGAGCAATTATGGGCCATATTCAAAGCTCCTAGGATCTTTACCCCATCGTGGATGTCCTAACAATGATCTATGAAGATAACGCAACATGCATCGAACAGCTCAAGAAGGGTTACATCAAAGGAGACACCACCACGCACATTGCATCAAAGTTCTTCTTCTCACATCAACAACAAGAACATCAGAAGATTAAAGTCAAGCAAATCCATTCACAAGACAATCTGGCCGACCTCTTCACCAAATCACTACTGAAGACAACATTTTAGAAGCTTGTTCAAGGAATTGGTATGCGTAAAATTTCAAAGTTGTAACATTGCTAGTTCTCTTTGGAATTATGTCAAACTCAAGGGGAGTATCTTGAAGTATAGTTGCTTGATCTTAATGTACTCTTTTTCTTTATGGCACCCACCTTAGGTTGATCATATCCCTGATGACGTCTCATAGACGTTTCATTTGACTTTGCATTACTCACGCATTTTTCCTTAGACTATGCATTTTGTCCCTACTTAGCTTTTTACCATAGCCATAGGGTTTTTTTTGGTGGGACTTACTTCTTTATACAAGTTCCTACCTTATTCAGAATAGCATTGTTCCCATAATCAATGCCGACAAGTCGACTTCCTCAACTTCTACATGATGTTGAATCTACCTTGAGTATTTACACACTCAAGGGGGAGTATTGTAAACTTTCCTAGTTTAAGTGTGATTGTGTAAATCCTAGATTAGATTTGATTCTAGTTATTTTTTCCAATATGAACTTGTATTCCTTGGGGATGAAGGATTTCTTCTCCCTCTTATTACTATAAATAAAGGCACTGTGTAGGAGGGAATAACACACACATTCCTCCATACAATTCTACAAACACATCTCTCTCTTTTCTCTTCTTGCTTTGTTTTGTAAGTAAATGAATTTTGAATCAGATAACATTCCTTTATCATGTAGGTATTTTATTTTGTATGTATCAATATCACATTTATATTGGGCACATTTTATTATTATAATGTACAAATAATAGGTAAATTAGTATTGTATAAAATAATATTGTTTTATTATGTAGGTAAATTATTTTGCATGTGTTGGGTTTGCTTTATCATGTAGGTAAATTATTTTGCATGTATTTTGCATATATTGGGTTTGTTTTATTATGTAGGTAAATTTTTACATTTATTTTACATATATTGGGTAAATTATGTTGCTTTTTTTAGCAATCTAACATTTTAATATTAAGGGTACAAGTCATCAATATAGTTAGCAAGTTTGTTAGTATTTGGTTAGAGTTGTTAGGCTTTCTAGTATAAAAACAGAGTGTGTAATCTTCATTCTTTTAAGTCAATATACAAGTCTCATATTTCTCTCTCTAAATTCTCTGTAGTTCATCTTTCTTAGTTACTCTTTCTGCTCCATTTTCTTTTCGATTCTCAAATATTTCAATGTAGTTAACATGGTATCAAAGCCACCAATCTCACGCCATAGGTTCTGATGGTTCTGCATCATTAGTTTTTCATCGTCTTCTAGTTTTATTTATCTTCCGTTAAGTTCTTCAATGCTTCCGCAATCGTCAATTAGAAGTGGGAATTTTAGGTTCTTGAATATCTTGGTTCTTGAATTTTGAATTCTTTTTAGATTTTCATCAAGTTCTTCATCTCCTATTGGTAGGAGGAATGCCTACATCTTGGAGGCTCATGATGGTGGTCTACAATTTGGGTTTTGCTCAGGAAATGGGTTTAGCTCCGAACATGGTCGGTGTTATGATTCACATCCTGTCATCAATTTATGAACTTTATGCAGTCTAAGTGTTTGACGAAATGCTTAGCTCAAGATTTTTTGTGAAGCTTATGTTTCTTGTCACTTTCTCTGATTTCTTTGAAGAATTAGAATGATTTCTTGCTAGTTGCTACAATTACTTATATGATGTGTGAATCAATTGGTTTCATCCACACTAAGGCACGTAATCATCTCACTTCTAATCATCTTTTCTGGGTTTTCAAGTTTTTGGTGGTTGTTAAGGATTACGATTCTGCTACTGGTTCAAGGTTATGTCTTGTATTGCCGATTCATGAAGGATGAGATTTTGCATTCCACATGTTTGACTAATTGACCCAAACAAAATAGTTCTCTGTTATCTCTGGGTTCTGCATCTTTGATGTTTTGCTGCTTATTTTCTATCTTGGTTTTCACTTCATTGAAATGAGTTTTTCTTGGCAAAGTAGTGTGACATATTTCTTGCTTATGTCAATTAGAGTTTGGCACAAAGTTATCTATTTAAAGTTGGGTATACACCATTCTCAAACTAGTTGTGGAATGAGAAAAAGTACAATAAGGACATAAATAAATTTTTGTGATTAGGAGTTCTAGTATATACTATTATTCTTCTTGTTCTTCAATTTCTTGGGCAAGTGATCATTTTCTTGATTAATGTTGGAAAAGAATTGAAATTGGGATTAAGGCATGATGCCAATAGTTAAGGAGCACTGATTTAGATGCAAAAGTAGCTTTGACATGGAATGAACTTCAATTATAGTTAAAGAATGGAGTGCATTGCCCTATTGTTGGTTATTTTCATGTCCTTAGCTAATAACTTGGCCCAAATTCTAGTAAAAGTGGTTGTTGCAAAGTAACGAAGGCATCGATTATCATACATTGACAGATACTTCAACAATATTTGAGTTCCTTGCCTCAGCCTATAATGTCGAGTTTAATCAGCTTAGTTGTTAGCATGTATCTACTGTAAGTTTGGTTATACGATAAAGTTTGACGAAGTTGTTAGTGGTAAATGCCACAAAGGGTAATCTCGTGATGTGAATTGGTAAATCCCACGAAAGGTAGAAGAAGTTATTAACGGTAAATCCAACAAAGGGTAGTTCCGTGATGTGAGTAGGTAAATCCCACAAAGGATAATCTTACATAGATGTTGATTTTTTGTTGGTGAAATTGTGAAGGCCGATGCCATTGTTAAGAGTAGTTGTTTTTGGTAAAATCCATAAAAGGCGATCTCATGGTACTATAGTTAAGGTCGATGCCACACTATAGTTTGTTAAGTTTATGTTTTAAAGGCGGAAGCCAATGTTGAATGAGATTGTTGACGGTAAATCCCACAAAGGGTAATCCCATAAGAAGTTGTTATACCGGCATGAGGGTGTGCTATGACTACTTTATAGAAGGTTGTTCTTTGTGAAGCTCTTGTTAAAGGCAGAGGAAAGATGTCATGATTTCGATACACTGATTAGAGTCAGAACTATGCAAAATCTGGAAAGATCAACAAGAGACAGAGGTTTTGGAAATTGTGCAAAATTTGATTGATGTTGGCACGGATGATAATTTTCATATGCTCTATAACACATATGGGAATGGTTTTCATACGAAACAAGGTGATGTACATGAAGATATTATGACATGGAATGAATCTGAGGTGGATGAATTCAATCATCCATATGGATTACAAGATTGCAGATGGTTCAACTATGTTCTATTTTCTGGTTTCATAGTAGTGATTGCAGATGCTCCTCCAATCTTAAACTGGGTTTCTCCAGTTGAGATTGAGGTGGAGTATTAAGGGTACAAGTCAACAATACATTTAAAAATACAATTAGCAATACAGTTAGCAAATTTGTTAGTATTTGGCTAGAATTGTTAGGCTTTGCTTACTGGTGCATCTACTCAAGATATCTAACGTTCTTCCTGCAAAAAGCACATAACTAGTGCTTCTTGAACTCAAAAATATTTTTTGTAAAAGTACTTTATTTAGTTATTTTAAAAACAATTTCAAACGAGCTCGCACTTGAATGGTACTGTGTATAGGAGTTCTACTGCTTTTCTTGTTTAAAACTGCCTATCTCTAGGGTTGGGCTTGGGCTGAAAAGCTGATCCCAAAATTGGTCGGCGATCCCAACCCATGTAACGTTGCAGAAGCTCTGGACTCTTCCTCGTAATACACACACTATTCTCACTTCCTAACCTCTCCATTTCACAATTTCAAACGACCACCTCTCAACTCTAGGAAGCTCTAGAAGTTGCTCTCTCTCTCTCTCTCTCTCTCTCTCTCTCTCTAAATTGTGAGCCGAAGCGGTCCTTGTTTCTGCTGTAATCCCTCACTGATCGTTGGTGCTCTTCTATCTCTCACTCTACTGTAAGTCCCTGACTTCCTCTGTACACAATTAGTTTCATTTTATTTTCCTTAATTAATAGCCATGCTAGCTAGCTATGTCTCTCTCTGTGTGCCTGTAAGTAGCAATGCATGCACTTGTTTTTGCTGTTTTGTATTGACTTAAAACAACTTTTATTACCACCCAACAACTTGTTTTTGCTTTCTGGAAATTGGAAGAGGCTCTTCTCTCTGGTTTCTATCTTTATTGTTCAAAATTTTTGTTTTCTTGCCAAGTTTTGACCTATTTTGTTGGGGTTTCAAGTAAAATATGTGGGGTTGTGGTTTTTTTTTAATTTTACTTTCATGTTTCTACCAACAAATGTGAGATGGGTAAGTTGCCTAAGAGGTGTTTGTGAGAAGGCCTGCTTGAACTATATTTTCCCAATTCTGTCTGTATACTGCAAAAGCCAAGACGTATCAGCAGGTCTTTTAGGATTTGATGTTGCCAGCTTAGATTTGTTGGTTTCTCTAGTTTTTCATTTTTTGAGTGTAACTTTCAGAACATGTTCCAACTAGGAATTAACTCAACACATGCTCAAATGGAAAAACAGAATCAATTTTTTTTTTTGCCGTGTTAAATCGTAAAAAAAAAGGATCGAGAATGCTAATATAGGAAGATAGAGTTTGGTAGATAGCAGAGATTGTGATTGTACATGAAACCACGAGATTTGTAGGCGTTGCTCGGGGTAAACTAGTTCAAATGGATGATTGGGCAGCACAATCTGGGGGGAAGTAGAACTTGAATTACATTTTTTAAGTGGTTCCAACCACATACAAATGTTTCCTCATTTAGGGAGGACTTTAATCCTTTTTTTCTTTCTCTCTTTTCTTCTCATCTCTTAGTTTTCATCACCTTCTCTTCATCCATTTGCAATTTTTGAAATGCAGGGATGGCTGAGCCAGCATACACAGTAGCATCTGATAGTGAAACCACTGGAGAGGAAAAATCGTCTTCTCCTTTTCCTGAAACCGCTATTGGGATTGACATTGGCACTTCACATTGCAGTGTTGCAGTCTGGAATGGCTCCCAGGTTGAGCTCCTTAGGAACAGTAGAAACCAGAAGATGATGCGGTCGTATGTCACATTCAAGAACGAAAACCCTTCAGGAGGAGTAAGCTATCAACTCTCCAGTGAGCACGAGATGTTATCTGGAGCTTCAATTTTCAACATGAAACGATTAATTGGCAGGGTTGACACTGATCCCGTTGTCCAGTCAAGCAAAAGCCTTCCCTTTTTAGTACAAACATTGGGCATTGGGATGCGCCCACTGATCGCAGCCTTGGTGAACAATGTATGGAGATCCACCACTCCTGAAGAAGTTCTGGCAATATTCTTGGTGGAACTCAAGGCAATGGCAGAAATCGAGCTAAGGCGACCCATAAAAAATGTTGTTCTGACTATTCCAGCTTCATTCAGCCGATTCCAGCTTACTCGTATTGAAAGAGCTTGTGCCATGGCTAGCCTTCATGTACTCAGACTGATGCCTGAACCAACTGCCATCGCACTGTTATATGCACAAAAGATTTCAAATCAGAATGTAAACACCGGATCTGAGAAGATTGCTCTAATCTTCAACATGGGTGCTGGATACTGCGATGTAGCTGTTACTGCTACAGCTGGAGGAGTTTCCCAAATAAAAGCCTTAGCAGGATCTGCCATTGGAGGGGAAGACTTGCTTCAGAATATGATGCGTTATCTGTTGCCAGATTCCGAGACTCTTTTAACTAGCCACGGACTTGATGACATAAAATCAGCGGGCATTCTTCGAGTTGCAACACAGGAAGCAATCCACAATCTCTCCTCCCAAACAAGTGTCCAGATTGATGTTGACTTGGGAAATGGAACAAATATATGTAAGGTTGTGGATCGTGAGGAATTTGAGGAAGTTAACCGAGCAGTGTTTGATAAGTGTGCGAGCCTCATAAGCCAGTGCTTGCACGATGCAAAGGTTGATACCGAGGATGTGAGCGATGTAATAGTTGTTGGTGGATGCTCATATATTCCAAAGATAAGAAGTCTTGTCATGAGCATTTGTAAAAAGGAGGAGCTGTACAAAGGGATGAACCAGTTGGAAGCTGCTGTCACTGGAGCGGCACTAGAAGGAGCGGTGGCATCAGGTCTTAGCGATCCCTTTGGTAGTTTGGACTTGCTTACCATTCAAGCCACCCCTCTCGCCATTGGGATTCGAGCTGATGGAAACAACTTTGTGCCTATCATACCTAGAAACACAGCAATGCCAGCACAAAAAGATATGATTTTCACAACTGCCCATGATAATCAAACTGAAGCACTAATAATCGTCCACGAAGGCGAGGGGAAGAAGGTGGAAGAGAACCATTTGCTGGGGTATTTCAAGATCACTGGAATTCCACCATCCCCGAAAGGAGTTCCGGAAATAAGAATAATTCTGGACATCGATGCATCGAGCGTGCTGAGAGTTTTATCGGGGGTTTTAATGCCGGGGTCTCATCAGCCGGTAAATCCAGTCATGGGAGTGAGGATGCCAACAGTTGATGATGGTCACGGCTGGTGTGCCCAAGCCCTGCACAGAACTTATGGTTCTACTCTCGACTTGGTTACAGTGTAGAAGATATAGTCACTACTTAACACGAATGCAGAGAGTCATGTTTTAGCGTTAACTGGTGAAATGTAAAGCTGATACTATATTTTTGTATGCATACTTTACTGTGTGTGGATTTGGTGTAATAAAATAAAATTGAGCAGCTTCTGCTCAAATGGTTTGATAAATTATCAGATTAATATTTTCTATTTTCTAAGTGATTTAGATGGCACCAAAAGTATTGCCTTATGATTTACCAGTTGCAGAGTACTGCGTGTCGAGACATATTTTCCTCTATCCCGCAAATCACCAACGGGCAAGTACCCAAAAATGCTTAATAAAAGACTAAGTGTAAAACCACGTCTTAAAGACCATATCGGTACCATTTTTCTAACAGAGGTGGACTCATTGACACATATAGATTTCATCTCTATTGGAAAAATGATACAATTTGTTATAAAAATGTGGTAAGAACAACATTTTTGTCAACAAAAGCGGAAAAAAAAAAAAAAAATTCTTTGCATGTTTATCAAATTAATTTGACAGATAGGTAAGTAGGAATGTCTTTCCAGTGAAATGCAGCAAAACATTTAAAGTTCTCATATGCATAGAGTTAACTTGGTTAGTGAACCAAGTGCATTAACCAAAAGATCATTTTCTCCACATCGATGAAAAGTTCACTCTCACAAAAACAAAAGAAGTCGCATTTAAACTTAAAAAAACTGCATAGAATAAACCCTAACAGCAGAAGCACGACCAAGTAGAAATGGTCATCTTCTTCAGAACTTCACTGTACTTTAAGAAATACTTTACCACTTCCATTGCACCCCGTAGTCCATTTAATCCCTTCACAGAGCTGGTGTTGAGTTGCGAGGACAAACAAACAGGCAAAAACTCTAGTGGATTGAAGGGCTTGAACTATCCGCCGAGTCTTCCAACTTTAACACGAGATGTTCGACATTAGGTGACTTGTCAAGAAACTCAACTAGGACTTCCCGCTGTACCTCATAAAAAGTTAGCTTCAATCGCTTCATGTTTCTGGAAGCAAGCATAGAGCAAACCCCAGACCAAGTTCTAGCTCCCGAAAAATTAACAAGAGACATGCCTAAACTGGAAATTTTGCCAAGAATGCAGTAACACGGTCGGCGTAGGCAGGAATTGCATTGTCTATTTAATCACCGATAACAAGTTTGATCTTGAGTCTTGACTAAAGCTTTCGGATTCTCCAGAAAGTAATTTGACGATGCAAACCCCATGACACAAAGTTTTTCAAGATTTGGGGCATTGACAAATAAATTGTTTGACAACTCTGTATCTTTCACAGTTGTTCTTAAAGTCTTTGATTCAGGAGCAAATATTTTGAAATTCATTGCATCTATTCCGAAAAATGGATGTATATCCAAATCTTCAAGAACAAGGGAGTTACGGAAAAGCTTTTCCAATGAGGTATCACCTAATACAAGATCTGTAATAACATGAAGCAACTTGAGACTTGGGAAACAACAACGCAATGTCGCAGGAAACCCAAAAATTTCACTAAAAAGCCCAATTATATTTGGAAGCTTAGTCATTATATATTCGTAGCAAACCAAGCTCAAATTCATGAGTAGAGTGCAAAATGAGGAGTACGCAAATTCACATTCATGCCACGCCAAAAGAAATGATAATTCATAATTCGGATATTCGAAAAAACTCACAGTAAGCCCATGTAAAACCATGTGTATTGATCATGCCAAGCCAAATTGAAATAAGTTTATAATATTAATACATTAACAGTTTAATTCGAAACACACCAACCTGCTCTTCACCCAACATGCTTAAGTGGGCCAAGCCACATAATGAAGATTGCCGAGCGGGTTGTGGCATTGACGGTTACGAAAAGTCCATTGGGCCTACGTAGGATTCGAGCTTGTGGAGATTTTGGGCTACTTGGGAGAACCAAAATCAAGGCCCACAACTCTAGTTTCACACGGGAGGTCATGAGAGATATCCCAACCCGTTTCCTTACAAACCAACCAAAATGCTTCACACAACCAGTTTGCCTAGATTTATGGGTTGATAGAGTCTAACCTTGGGCCGCACACCTCATTTTAACGTGGTGGAAGAACTTTACCATTTGAAGCTCGCGCAGGAAATCAAGGAAGAAAATGGAGAAGGTAGCCAAAGATGGAGCGGGATTTGGTGCAAGGCAAAAGGAGATTTGGGCAAAATGATAAACTTAGCCTTCACAAGGCGACTAACTCTCTACAGTACTATCCCAAAGAGGCATGATGTGGCTTCAACAATGGAAAAGAGAAGGAACGACTTAACAAACCAAGACGAGGAGAGAAACCTAAGGGATTCTCCAGCTGGGATTTTGAGGATTCATGTACCTATAAATTCAAGCCATCAGCACATACGCTTGGAATGCAGAATGCACCATGCACAGCAAGCAATCTCTAAGTGTTGAAAAACCCTAATTCATGCGCTTTAGCCTTTCCTTCATTCTTATCCTTGCCATAAGACTCCCTTACCCTTCAAAATTACCACCCCATTAGAAACCCTAATTAGCCACTTCAAAACCAGCAACCATCAACGACATCTCTCTCACACTAAACTAGAGGGCTTTTAGCTCTCACACCACGAATCACTCACGCAATTTATAAGTTGTTATGATTATTCAATCATTGCTAAAAGGAGCTGTTGATATATCTGGGATATCTCTTATGACACGCTTTTTTTTTAGGTATCTCTTATGATTATTCAAGCGTTGCTAAAAGGAGCTGTTGCTAAACATTTTGTAGCTGTAGTGAAAGCTTATGGCTTATATGTCTCAGGTTTTGGACTCCACCCACAATCTAGGAGCTGAACTCTAAGCCATAAGCAGTTAACTTGATGCAATATATGTTCAAGTCAAAATGAGAAAAATAAATAAGGTAGTCAATAGCAACACTGAACTTCGATATAATATGTGACTAATTTAACTACAATGATGTACAAATTGCCATGCACAGTCTAAATCCTCGTAAATGCAAAATAGAAACTGCAGTGCTAAGTCTGAAGATGCGTTTACCTATTTCAAATATAAAAAATTTGAGAAAATCGTTGCCAGTTGTATATGTAATGGCTTTAGTTTGCAATTTTTGTTTGGTTTGGACGCATTAGTGTAATAGGAAAGTCCATTAACTACAAATTAGAATAGTATGATTGATATATTCTTAAATTTGAAAGGTTGATTGAGTTAAGATCAAAGGTTTCTACTTTTGACTAATACAGGAGAGATCGAACTTGTGTGGATAGAGAGAGCACATCAATCTTAATTACTGTTGTGTAATCGCTTCACTTTGCATGGCAAAGTTCATATTAAGTACTACCATTTGTACTTTTCAGACAAAGCAGATGTTTTTTTTCTCGCTTGAACTACTTGGTTTTACCGATTACTTTTGTTAAGTCACAAACATTTTAGATTAGGTCGCATCTTCGCTAAAAACTACAATTTGTTGGATTTAGCCAAGTTGCTTAACAATGTTCTCCTTCATTGCACCTAATTTCGACTCTCCCTCTTAGAGTTTAGATTAATTAAGAGTAGATATAGTTTGAATAAAAAAAACTGCAGCACTTAATATTTAAACTCAAATTGCCCTAAAGAAAGTGAGTGTTAAGTACTGCATATGACAAGTCTGTCCACGTTCTTCCAAAATACTCACAAAGGTAAATGAAAGGGACACAATCGAACTCCAAAAAACTGCACGGACTAAACTCTAAACCTTCAACAGTAGCTGTACCAATTTGTCTTCATATAATAAGTTCAAACATATAAACGATGATTGCCAGATGTCAGCTCCTAAAAAATTTCAGAAAACAATTCACCAAAACTAACTCCTCTAGTTTATATTCTGTAGCAGTAAATCCATACGAAATCAAGTGTGAATCGACCTGCAAATCTCAACAGTGGAAACCGATCTCAGTAAAATAGAGTGCGCTGGAAAAAGGCATATAAGTTCCAAACAGATGGACTCCGATACTTTAACGTCATCTCCTGTGGAATCGAACGCCGGTACCTCCTGAGGACAATTGGTACTCGACAAAACCGCACCCCCAACCCAAATATGCATGTACATACAATAAATCAAAACCACCCTGTTTACAAAATCTATTTACATTCGCAGAACTCCACTCACTCCCTCCACACTCACATCACCACTTGCATACAGATATATTATCATAAAGTATACGACTTTGCTTGAAATGAAAATAAAAACAAATGTAGGCATGTAGCCACCGCACTTTGACTTCTTAAACAACAAAACCCGACACATATTCCTACCATTTCTGCTCACGTTAAATATAATACAAAGAGTTTGAGACCCCAAAAACAAAAACATAAAACATATAAATATTAATTACCAAATCATACAAGAACAAGACTCCAAAACAAAATTCAAAATTCAAAATTCAACACCCAAAAGATTCCACAACAGCAAAAGATAAAATATATAAATACATTTATATATATCAAAGTTTGAATTGAAATAAACAAAGGCTTTTTTTTTTGTTCCTAATCACTTGATGGCTTCTTTTTTTTTTCTTCCTTGTTTTACAGCATATGGGTTCCAATGCAGTTTTCACCGTGTCGACCACGCTATCTTGTTCCCAAGCTTTGTTGCCCTTCGAAACCCTAAAAACTTAGACTTTGTGAAAAATTAAAATTAGAACCCCTACACATTTCAAAACTAGACAGTGGTGCACAATCTCTCACACCTTGCCTAGTACGTCGTCGTCTTAGTACTTTAATGCACGAGGAGAGTTGGACTTTGTGAAAGGATTATCTCCGGATTCTTTTCATCAAATCTACCCAATCAATCAACCCGAGTCCTTAAAATTATATCCAACGGCTATAAATAAAGAATCTATTTAAAAGTTATAATAACTTTAACCGTTTGATCAAATTTCAAATATCCAGATTAAGTGATAGGTAGATTTAGTGGAAGAGATCCGAAGAGAACTTCTTTCCTTTGAGAAATAATTAATCAATTATTACTGCTCGCGTCAAAGGAGACTCCTTGTTAATTTAACAAAATCTATGTACTTCTCTTCCCTTTCTCTGGGTTCAGAACCGTTGTGATACGGACACGTGGCGGCGTCTGATGTGGGGAGAGACGATGGAGATGAGTCCGCCCAGTGGGGGCCGCATCTTTGACCTGTAGATCATCTCGTCGTACGGCCTCCTGTAGAACTTCAAGAACGGCGCGAAGGACTCCCGGGACTTCTCCGTCCTGCTGGCGTGGCTCTCCCTACGGAAGAACGTGGCCGGCGATTGGAGGAACGAGGGGCGTGGGGTCCGCGGCGGCTGGTTGTGGTGAGGGGTTCTGCTGGGCTCGCTGCCGGAGCACCGTTGGGGGAGTGGGGTCGATGGGAACAGGCTTTTTCTCATGGCAGCGGAGTTGCCATAGCCGTGGATTGTTCCACGTGGTGTTCTGGCGGCGGGGGATGCGAAGGAGAAGGACCGGGCGTTTAGCGGAGAGATGAGCGCGGGTCCCAGCGGGGAGGGTGTGGTGGGGCCTACTTTGGATGCGGACGTGTCTGTGAGGCTGAGGTACCAAGGCTTGAGAGAGTCGAACTGATGCTGAGCGACAGTGAAGGAGAAACGAGAGGATGAGCAAGAGCCGATCTTGGCCGTTGATTTGATTGAGGCGGGGTCGAATCGGAGGGACGAGGCTCGCGGGTAATTTGAGAAGTCACTGAAATCCAACGACTCCTCAAAGTCTAGAGATGATACCATCATCGTAGCCGCTGATAGCTCAACAAACGGTCGAACACCCTACAAAGTACAATCCAATTAAACAAGAACGGTCACACTAAAGACATTCACCTTTTTTTTACTTTTACCTTGTTGTCATATAAATTAACTAGTAAAAATTTAAATACAAACTTGGTCACTCCAAAAATTGAACAATGACACACATTAATGGTAACGCATGGAAAAGAATTAGAAGCCAAATGTAACATAACAGCTAACCGCACGACTGTCTAAGATCCCATTCTTTAAGCTACCCGTTGAAGTATATAAATGTTATGGTGATATTGCTTTACCTAAAGTTCGATCTAGTAGCAATGTTAAAATAATATTTTTAAGTACTTATAGACACTTATCGTCGACACATATATAATCATTAACTCAGTTTAAGCTGGTAAACTAAATTCAACAGTCAATAAATGTACGTAGGTATTAAAATAGGATGAGTGTTTTAAACTGTTGATAGCTATATTATATTCTGTGAAAGCAAACAAGCAATAATTGTGGCATAATTTGAATCCAAGCAAGCAATCAGGAGCTCATGATAGCTATCTTGACTTGTATTTTTTTTTTGAATTCTGGGAAACCCAGCACAAGGATGTGACCTAAACTTGAAAAGGATAAGAATTATAGGTACGTTTTGGTTTTGTACCCAAAAAGCACCACACAGAATGCACAAGTTGTCAAAACAAATACAGTAACATTGGACTTTTATACCACCAACCCAATGAGCTAGATAATTAAATTTATATAGGTTAGGTTAATTTGATTTTTGAAAATTTAATTAATTATTTACCTTCCAAAGATATGAGAACATTGTGGGAGGGTCAATTACGAACGCTTTGAAGAGCCGTCTTGGGTAGTACTCCGCCACAATTTTCAGTCCGGCCACCAGCAAGTTCATAAAAGCAGAAGCCGACCTGAAAAAACCTGCAAACTTATCCCATTAAGTTTTAATTTAATCAACAATTAAATTCAAAATCATGTATTTTAATTAGTGATTAAAAGAATAAAAAGTGATTAGTGTCTGGTGGCGTAAAAGTGGAATCCTGGGTACTTCTGCCGCAGGATCAAAAATATTCAAAAGCGAGCTGTATTGGAATTGACGAATTCTCGGAAGGACTCCAATTCCCTACAATGCCCCTACATTCGTGGACCGCTAAAGAGGGTTAGACTGTGACACCTGGGGGGCACTCCGGACAATTTCTGATGATATCTCAGCTTCTCCGACATAGCTGCTTGCCTGGTCTCTCATTAACTACGCTGTTCCAACCATATCGTGCAGTTTCTAACGTGGAATGATGTTGAATGACTAAATTGGCCTTCGGGATTAGGGTGTGTGTTCGTTGGATTTATGAAGGGTAAGTTTGGGAATTGGGAGTAGGGGGCTTACTTGCGTCGAAAAGGAGGACGAACTGCTCTACGGTTTTTGGCATGGACTGAATCGCCACCTCCAGCGTGAATACCAACAAGCGAGTGAACCTTAAATTTACAAAAATGGAAAATTAATTTCAGAAATAAAAAAAGGTTGCATGAAGAATAAATAATTTCAAAAAAATAAAGGAAATATTAATTAAAAAGGCTTTCTGGAGTTTGTTTACTCACAGTTTTTGTGAATGGAACTTCTGGTAATCTTGTTTAATCCTGAAAATCTGTGAATTTAAAATAAGAACAAAAAAGTGAGGTTAAAAAATACAAAAACAAAAGATTAAAAGGGGAAAAAAAGGAGTGAAATGGTAATTTACCACAACAGGCCTGGATTCTTCATCATGGCCAGACACGTAGGCAACACCTTCAGCGAGCTCAGCTGAGAACTCATCTGCTATCAAGTTCTCTGTGTGTTCAAAAACATGAAAAATTAAAATAAAATAATAATAACAGATTTCAACTTTATTTTTTTTCTCCTTTTTTGTGGTTCGAAAAAATAAATTAAAAAAAAATTAGGGAAAGAAGTGAGATTAATCATTAGCCGGAGTTGGGCTTACACTTTAACGTTTAATTCAAAGTTGTGGAAAAAGCAAGATTCTTTGGCTAACCACAAAACAAAAAGAGAAACCAATATGCACTTAAAAAAAGAGAGAACTAGAGAGAGAGAGAGAGAAGAAAATTGAAAACCTGGGTTTTTACATACCAGTGCCAATATTCTGTCTCCACGAAAGGCAAGCCCTAAGTTGCTTGGCCGTCTTCTTAACACTATCTCCTTTTGCTTTCAAAAACCTCTCCACACAAGCAGTGTTGCAAAACTTCTCCTGCAAAAACAAAAAAATGAGACCTATATTCCATAAAAAATTATTAAAACAGACAAAACACATTTAAATTAAAGTTTGAAAAATAAGAAAACCAATTAAGATCGAAATTTTAAGAAAACCCATGAAGTTAAAAATGGAGATCTGAAAGTTGACGTGAGAATCCAAACCTGTTTAACTGTGAGTGGGGCTTGTTTTCTCAGAAGCTGAAGAACTGCTTCCACTCTTGCATTTCCTTTGCTCTGTTCATCTCTCGGGTGGTGATCCTTCTTCCCCATTTCGAATTTCGGACCAGTGATGAAATAAAAAAACCAACTAAATTCCACCAAAACACTCGGACGTTTATACCAGTCTTCAAATTTACGCAACCATTAAAATGTTCACTCAGGAGGGAGGGGGGGGAGAGAGAGAGAGATATATATTAGATAATGAGAGGGAAAAGATGTTGAAACTTGAAAACTGAGAGGGTCATAACGTTGAATAAAGGGGAAGGGAGGCGGAGAGGGCGTTATATATAGCAAAACGACAGCTCATAACGCCGTTACTATAAGGGGGCTTCTTTGAATTAAAGCAAAGTTCCATCCGCGTCAACTGCTTGGCTTTTGGTCAATGCTATTGTAAATATTTATTTGAGTTTTTGCAATGATGGGTCCGAAAGTGATTCGTAACGGAAAACGTCGGCTGGTCCAGGCCCAAGCCCATCGCCCACCAATTACCTTTCAATTGCTTTTATTACTTGCCAATTTTACCCTGATCTCGACCTTTCCCTGTTTGTCCCTGTGTTTCTTTATCAGAATAGTATGGCTGCCTACTTGTTGGCTAAGGCTCAAGAGTTGACTGTTTATGGAGGCAGTTTTAATGGCACTCCCCCCATAGATTTCAGGATGATATCTCTCTCATTATTGTGTGATTTGGACACTGACATGTTGCTCGATGGTCACTCATTTATGTTAGACAATGTAGCAAGTATATGTCATTATAAATTTTAATGTTAAGATTAAGAGTTTTGCTTCCATCAATTATATAGTTATATATATGGAATTCAGTGCTGAACTAACGGTAATAATAGCGTATTTAGTGTGAACAACCAACGGTAACAATGGTTGACTTTCACTTTTGAGTAATTGGCGTGTTTGAGAGGACAAAGATTAGTACTCTACCCTTCTATTAATGTAGAATTCAAAATTGTTGTTTTTTTTTAATTTCTAATTTAACTGTTTTATTTCCTATTTAAACGAAAAATTCACTCACCTCACGTTTTTTTGTATGTACAATATCAATCAACTAGTAAGATTCGTTCATGGAAATGGGGTGATTTTAACAGTTCAACAGAAATAATGACTGACAACTTTTTGCGTACTTAGTGTGCATGAGAGACAAATGTTAACATTTTACCCTTCCGTTATATAATTCAAATTTTTTGTTCTTTTGTTCCTATTTTTAATATTTTGTTTTCTTTTTTGAAAAAAATATCACTCACATCATGTGTCTTAGTATGCAAAGTAACAACCAACTAATAAGATTCATTCTTGGAAAGAGGGAGGATTTAAACTAAGAGCCGAGAAAACAAAGTGAAATTGATTTTCTTAAAGGAGTAGGATTTTTTCCTCTTCTATCTCCATCATCTTCTCTCCCCTTCCCTCCTCTCCTCTCATATTTTGTCTCTAAAAAAAATTAATATAAGATATTGACGTGGTTTAACTATAACCATTCAAGTAGGAGAGGAAGGAAGGGGGGAGATTACGAGGGAAAAGAATTTTCATCTTTTCTTAAATGCACGTAAACATCCTTGTACAAATATATTTTTTTATATTACCTTTTCTATACAATTATGTCTATTTTTCTTGTTATACGTTAGCTTCGTCACATGATGGCAAAAAACAGGTAGATATTTTGATGCAACAGATAATATGGAGGATCAGAAGACTCCATCCCTTGTATCATAGCACTTATTCTTATGGTAGAGAATTAGGACCATATGTGCATGCATGATTCATATGCACTAACACTGAATGTGATGATTGGCACAGTGACTTTGTATGGAGTAAAAAGGCTGCATGCAGTGGTACTGGATGTAATTATTGCGCGAAGAGACCAGTTTTGTTCTGGTAAATTAATAATCGAGGGTTTGTAATGATGACACTTTTTTAGAGCAACTTGGGATGGGATGGTTTTGGTTATCATTGAAATACAGATAGTATATCACGTGTTTTTATATAAATAGTGAGAAATTTTTTATTTTTTAATTTATTAATTTTTTAACATATATATCTCATCATTTATACGTAATGTATTACCATGTTCTAATCACATTGAAAAATCTCTAATGGTATAGGGTTTGATGACAGAAGCCAAAAATTTCAACATGTGATCAGATACTGCGGGATATATACATGAACACAACAATTTAGATCAGAGGGTATATGCGAGTCCTACGCCTGCATGTTACAAACTTACACACAATATCTTCGTATAAAAATCAAAGGCAAATCTAATTTACTGTTATTTTCCCAGTTTTACATATTGATGAAACATTGAGTTGCTCTCCCTTTTCTTAACCAAAATCGATCGTAGTACGTTTGTTGCTGATTTACAGTAAATGGGTAAAAAGGAATACCAGATCTTACCTAATGACGTGACTCCAACATCATCATGACAACGGATGGAGGGTTTACATTTCTATACGTACTTTTCAACCGCTTTTACACATGGATAATTGATATCGAGTAAAGTAAAAGTGCATGGTAAGAATTAGAGTAATCACGTTGATAGCTTGCTTTCGTACCATGCTAAGAATTAGAGGTAATCAACCAAAAACCGGTAGTGTGTGTGTGTTGTGATATTTATGTATCAAAATTACAGTGTTGAATATGAATTTGGATGTGGGGATGGATCAGATAGAAGCAGAAAAGAAGTGTTTGAAGAGTTCTGGCATCAAGGTGATCAATCGAAGGTGGTAGACAATATCGATCGGATATGGCCAAATAAATCCTCTTGCATTTCTTGTTTCGGTTTTTGTTATTTGGCCTAAATCAATCAAACTGATTACGACTTACAGGTTGATTGGTAGTTGTTTTCACCATACATAAAAGAAGAGAGACTATAACTCAAAATCAAACAATCATGCATATATAACAAGACAGCATAACATGTCATATTACAAGAATATATATTGTTTTGGTTAATTAATCTATGCTATTGCTACGAGTACGTAGATAGATGAGAAATGTAAGGAACAATCACTGTTCATTGTCCATGAATTATGATACTACATATGCTGATTTACACCACAATTTCCGGAACAATGTTGTGAGCAAACAAAGAACATAAATATGCACATATTAAAACAAAACACTTAGTCCCATGAAGTCAAAACCTTGATACTTGACGTCCATAAATATCATACAATATCCAAGTCCGTTGTTGTTACGGCGGAGAATTTTTCTTCTTCACACTTGGCAATTGCATATATATAGATACCCACATTGTCGCCGACATTCTTCACGTGTCCAAGTCCTTAATCAAACCCCTTGATCGCTTTTCAATAATTAATTATCCATTTGTCCTCCCTCAATTTTAAATTGTGTTGTACTTTGTTTCTTTATGCAAATAGCAAGCTTCGATCTCCTCTAGAAGTAGTAGTAGTAGTGATTACTAAGTTAGCCGCTTGCCCAGTTTCGAATGAAAGAAGTCAAAAGGAGCTTAAAAATTGATGCTATGTGCATGCCTCCTTATATATTCCACCTATAATTATCAACTTTTCTCACCAGTATTGTTTGTCAGAAGAACGTAGGTTAGGAAACATTACCCTTGTCTTTTTATACTCTCCCACAATCTAATAGTTATGTTATGTTGTTCACTTATAAATTACTATTGTTGGATTAGGTCAAATACAAACAACATCATATGTCCAACAAAAAATATCTAGTATACGATGAAAGCAGACGAGGTCTCAATCCCAAACCTAATTAGCAATAATACGGAGAATAAACCTAGTCCTTATAAGTCTTGCGAGATTTCATAATTACTTTTCTACGTGAAACAATTCTTCCTGTACTCGCATATTATATCGATGAAAGTGTATGCATATTCAGTCGGTAATTCTTCATAATCAACGATCTTTAATTATGATATTAGCAGCATAACATGTCAATTATTTAGCATAACATGTCAACTATTTAACATAGTATTTCTCCATAGATCCTCACAAGATTAAGAATCATATAATTATGGACAGATTTGTCTAACACACGCACAAAGAGAGAAGATCGTTGGGCTCCATATGTAAAAGCCATTGCTCGTCGCTTAACTAAAAGGACGTACAAAGTTAAGGTTAGGCAAATACATATAAGTTTAGTTAAATCTAAATCAAGCGCAATGTAGGCTGGTAATTTGGGGTTTCCAAAGATGAAGTTGCAAGCTTTATCGTGATAATTAAAATAATGTAACAAAATTAATGTTTAGTGAAAGATTTGTTTCGTTTGTCCACGTTCAAATGTGCGAGAGATTCTTTCCGCACACTTTACCCAACTCTCTTTCCCTTTGTATTTCTAATATTTTTTTTTAATTAATTTATATATTTTCTCAAAAAAAAAAAAAAAAACAATATATTGTATGCATGCTTATGATTTTGATACTTGTTATAGTTGGGCATGATATTATGACGGTGGGGATCAAAGGAATATGATGTTGTTGCTTCAAATCCCTCCCACGTGGCCCTAGTTTACTAATTAAAGTGGTCTCCTAGTATATTCTCCATTGGACCATTTCACACCTAACCCTTTTTTGTGATTCAAATTTTGAAACACCAACCTTTTTTGTCACAAAACATTATTTCCTTCTAGAAAAATAAATAAATAAAAGATACAATGTGCAACATAATGCACCCAAGTCCTTTAAACCTGAGGTCCAAAACAATATGATATAAAATAATCATTACGTTTTAAATTCAAAAAAGTGTAATGTTATTTATACCATATTTTTATATCATATTTCTATATCATCTTAGATCACATCTGATGTGGACAGCCATATCATTTGAAAAAATTACAAAACTCAAGGAAATGAAGGAGAAAGACTCTTCATATAGCGCAATTATTATTTAATTAACTAGTTTTTCTTAATTATTAGTTTATTAAATACTGAAGTAAATTTAAAAACCTAATTAATTCAAATTATGTAGCTATCCATATCAAATGTCACCTAAGAATGTATAAAAATATGGTACAAAAACATGATGTAAATAGCATTACTCAAAAAAAAAAAAAAAAAAAGAAATATATATATATATATAATCTTACTGCTTTCCTCTCTGGCTCGTACTCTCTCTCCCTAAATATTCATCTAACCCAAATATATTCATATAAAACGAGAAACGGGGTAAAAAGGTGTACAGTTTGTCTGCTAAAAATGTTGGGGAAGGAAGGGCCTAGGCAATTTGCCGAATATCGACGGGTGGGGGTAGGACCTTTTTTGTTTGTCCTAACTTTCTAACTTATCGGGGTAGAAGTTGCAAGCAGCTTTGTGACTTTGTCTCGATGAAACTAGACCAAGTCTCCAGATAGATAGCAATCTGCACGAACGAAACAATTTATCCTTTTTCAACCAGTGGCCGGGTACGGATATCAACTGTTCATGGCAAGCATATACCCAAGCTCGAAAAGAACAGTGGTGTATTGGGCATATATATGCACGTGTATTTGTACGTTTAAATATATTTTTGTAATTTGATTCTGGTTTTTCTTCTCAAGGGGTATCGTCGATCTTGCCTAACAGCTAGGGTTGGGCATGGTTCAGTGCGGTGTGATTTTGGAGTAAAACCAAAATCAACATTGAATTTGATTTTAGTTTGGTTTGGTTTGGTTTAACAGTCTGCACTCGGAAGAGGTGGTCATCCTTAGAGAGCTGACCACTAGAGAGCAGACCACTTGAGAGCCGACCACTAGATAGTTGGCCACTTGGAAAATGTGATCAATCATGTGCCAAAGGGTCTCTTCCATATAACGATGATCTAGTCCCCAACCAAAGAGTCTTCCATCCCACAATAATCTAGTCCCTTGTCAACAAGTCCACCATCCAAAATACAGTAATCTAGTCTCCAACCAACGAGCCCTCTATCCAACGGTAGTTTAATCCCCAGTTAACGAGTCTTCCTTGCAAATGGTGACATGACAAGAGTGAAGTTGGGTCAGACAGGGATTCACGTTAACAAAGACCATGTGATTGAACTAGATAATATGCTCTTTTTTCTGATAAGACTGGTAATATAGTATGATATCAGAGTTGGATTAAATTTTTGTGTAATATAAGTAGTGTTTACTGATATCAGTGAAAATATCGATATGCAAGTTTGTGGAAATATTGATGGATATATCAAATATTGATATCAATTGTTTTCGATGGAAATTTAGAATGAAACTTTAGGGATTGTCAAACATTGGTTTGGATGAAATATAAAAGTTTCTCCGATATTAAACAGATGTGTCAGGACGATACCTGCTTCACCTCCCACCCCCCCGGGGGGCCCCAAAACCACAATTTCATATCTTCCTGTCATGAAGAAGATCATGTTTCACAATAAAACTAAGTAGTAATTAATATGATAAATTTTTTTTATTATGATGAATAGTCTAATATCTTATAAAATTCTTTAATTTCTCGATGTGGAATTTATACTCCCAACACTCTCCGGCTGTTGAAGAAAGTGAAAGTAGATGTAACATCAGTTTTGTTTGGCTACATATAAACAATTTCACTACGTGCGAGAATGTCATGGGTTCAATATGGGATAGAGTTGGTCATTTTTCTCAAAAATTCAAATTCAAAACCAAAATATGTTTTTTACTAAACTCCACTTTGACTACTTAGTAAGTGATATTTTTCCTCTCCTACTCTAAGAAAAAAAATCAACCAACTAGCGACTATTGTGTTGTTTGAATGTAAGTGACGTTTGTGAAAGTTAAAATATATAGCCAAAAGCTGATGGAAGTGTGAAGTGGTATGGCCAATGCATGATGCGTCGTATCGGATTAGACTTTGGTGGCACAACGCACCGACTTTTCTGTCTTGAAGTCCTTGAAAGGAACCATTAGCCATTTGTGGGTTCCTATCTCAGCTGCTATTTTAATTGTTGACCACAAAACACATAATTATATCATATAATGGACTCTCTGCAGCAATTTCACATGGTAGTTGGGACCCTTTGTCCTAATTTGCGACTTCATCGCAATGACTCTTCCATTGAGAACAAGACATTTTTATATACCATACTGCCTAGTTTGTCATGACACCTTTGTTTCTACACCACCTTTCTGGAGACTTGATCATACCCAAAATAAATAACGAAAGAAATATAGAGGAGAAGTGGATAGAACCCTAAGTGGATCAGAACCCTCATAGTATTAACTGCGAAGATCGATAATTAAAAAATTATTGGATGCAATGCAACAAGTTTTTGTATGTAATTCATTTGTACAATTTAGTTGACGACTGATGTGTTATGATTCATAATTTCATACACAAAATTAGAAATTGTTTTCTTTCTTCTTTTTTATTAATGTGTGTGTGCAACATGCTGGCATGCATTGTATTCACTAATATTCGATATGGTGTTTCGACTCTGAAGGGATTTTAATTAGTATCTCTCCATCAATTTTTTATAGAAAAAGATTCTAAAACCATATTGTTAGTATTCAATTTTAAATGATGTAAGAGAACCAATTTACTACTGAATTTTTTATACTAGGATAACGATTTAGTGAAGATAAGAACATTCAACATGAAGGTGAAAGTAATGAAGGTGAAACAATTAAACTTCGAACTCGTCATTCATCATGAGATTTGAACTTAAGACATCTCATTGTTAAATGAAGAGGAATGCTACTACACTACAGCGTTAAGTGACAACTGACAAGACCCTCCACTTAGAAGTTGTAAGTGAAAATAAATATCATTAAATCGTAGTACCAAGTAGCAAGAATAATACTTGACTACTCAAAGATGAGTAGGAACTCCTACTCAAAACTCTTAGTGTTTTAATCTTTGAGTTTTGTGCTTATGATTAGAACCGTTCATACTATGAATCACACTGTAAATGTCATCTCTATAAAAAAATAAATTAAAACTAAGGTCGTTTAGTCAATTTATTGTAGCAGTCGTTTAGTCAATCTATTGTAGCAAATACATAGACAGTTCGTAATGCTTTTACCAATATGGTTCATTTGTTTTTAAACAGTTTGATGACTAAACGACCTTAGTTTTAATTGATTTTTTGCAGAGACGATCTTTATAGAGTGATTTATAATATTAACGGTTCTAATTATAAACACGAAATTCTATAAATTGACAACGAACAATTTTAAGAAATTTTAAGTAGGAGTTCCTACTCATCTTTGAATAGTCAAGCATTATTCAAGTAGCGACAGGCAAATAAATTCTTAAAACTTGAAGTAATGAGATTTTTTTGGAATGATTTAAAATTTGATAAGTCGACTTGACGTTAATGGAATGAAAAATATATTAATATTTGATTAATTTCCATGAAAAGTTTTACATTGATTAGGGCAATCAAGGAAACTTACAACCGTACAAGTTAATTCATGCTACAAATTCAAATTTTCATTTCATCAACATTCTCTTATATGATATCATGTTCTATAGAATCCATTGGCTAATATGTTGTTGAATTGACATGGAGAACAGTAAAACTACCGTTAAACTGAAATCATGTAAGGATATGGTTGAATTGAGACAACAATTCAAGTAAAAGTGAATTTGGTAATGATAGTAAGTTAACTTATTAACCTTTTCACTTGGTCTGATGAATTGGTGTGATTAGACAAAAAGGAACTTGTAACATTTAGATGATTTGACTCCAATATCTCAATATTTCTTTATGTTGTTGCGTGTGCGCTTTTTACAAGTGATACTGAGATGGAGGAAACGAATTTATGCATATGGTCTAAATTAATAAATTGATGACATATTTACTTAACATGAATTAGAAGTAAAGAACTGAAGAAATCAGAATAAAGGAAAGAAAGTGAATCAAATCAACTAGTTCTTCTAGTTTTTTACTTTTTTACTTTTTTATTTTTTTTCTTTTTTAATTTATTCAATTACGAATTTGAAGGTAAATCTACAGTTTTTTCATATACCATATGAGCTGATAGACACATTACAAGATAACGTGTTCAAATAAAATTGCTATCGTTTCATTTCAAAAAAATAAATACATGAAAAGTTAAGAATTAAAATAATTCTAGAGACACTTACTTTTCAGTCTCTCATGATCAAATGATAGAAACTCATGCCTTATTTAGTTCAAAACTTTGATTCAAGTCCTCTATTTATCACATTGTCATAACTCATCTTAGTGACATACATATATGTACCTTAAATTACTAGCATTGCCACTAAAATCTCCAGATTATCCAACTCCTGATTAACGTCAAAATTATCTCAAATTTAAATCACGCACACCAAATATGTCAGTTAATTTAATTTTCAAATTTGAACATCTAAATCTGCACTGCTCACTATTGTATACAAACCCAACTAGAACCCACAAACAATTTCCTTCTGTAACATTACCCAAGCACTCCAAAAGTTGTAGGTACAAAATCATAACACCGTTAATTGTAGTATATATGAGGTATAATTGTTTTTATTTTAATCTTTGCACCCAAGAACCAAATTTATATTTGGTCTTTCTACTCACAAAGTGCAAATTAAACCAGTGTTTTATGTTCATTTTTGTACACATTTTAATAAACGCAAGAAACTAAAAGGCTATAACGATTCCAATTCGTATTTGCTAACATGCCTTTAATTATTCTACTAGCTCTTTTACTCATGTTTGTATTACTTTTTTACCATGAAGAAGTGAGAAGCCCATGAATCAAGTATGCATTGTCGTAAACATTGCAGATCATTTCCAATCACATGGCGAATGCAGGTACCCCGCCAAATGAGGGCTGCATGTCTAAATGGTAAAAGTAAATTACATCATCTTGTGTATGAGATATGGCGAGGTCAAACTTTGGGAGTGGAGATGGAGCATCTTTATTTCCGGATTTTGGATGAAATGATTGAAACCCTGTGTGAAAATCAATAATTATTGGAAATCCTTTTACTGTAGACGATCTCAGTCAGTCTTACAGATGATTGTATTGGTTCTATCAACTGAGCTTTTGCCTTGGGCCAAGGGAAATTTTAATAATTTAAAAAATAAAAATTTTCACCACTTATATAAAAACACATGGTGTACCCTTCGTGTTTCGGTCACAATGAAAATTTTCTCTTGGACCAGAGGATTGGTCCGGTTTCAAGGACACCGATTGAACCGTAGGTTCATAGTCTAGATTATGCATGCATCGTATTGGTACATGTGTATCTGAAAAGAAACTTACGCATAACATAACATTATTACAACGGGAAGCACGGTAGTGGTTATTCATTCGATACAAATTACTTTCATTTTATATGCTTTGGCCTTAATTGGTAGGATTAACGCAACCAGTGGTGCAAGGGCAACCCAAATCCATCGAATCCGACTCAATTTTTTTGTTAGTGTGTGAAGAACTGTTCTACATTGAAAGTTTACGAAATATTGTATGTGCGTATAAGAAATTAAGTTACTCTTCATACTGTCAGTTGCTTTCATGGTTAAACCTCAACTACCTTCATAGTATCTAAGTCTGGTTAGCCCACATATGAAGCTTAACGACCCCAAGTGCTCCACCATATCGAATTAGTGTTGCTTACATGTTATATTCATTATACATGAAGAAATGTCTCACATAAAAAGTATAAGATATCTCACATATCCGTATAAACAGGTAAACTCTTATGCCCATATTACTAATTAATTTAGAGTAGAACTTGAACTTTCCTTAAAAGTGTTCTGGCACATACACTACCTACTTCATAGAGGGAAAGTAAACCATGTATATATTTTGTGTTTCTTATTACCAAGCACAAATAGAAATATTTGTCTAGCCAAAAAAAAAAAAAAAAACAAAAGATTCTTCACAAATCATATTATTGTACTACAAAGATTTTAAAATCAATTTTCGTGAATGACCAGTTTCATACCAAATTATTATAATTAACTCGTTGTATTCAGAGGGATCCTCCACCATATCATATTACTTTACAAATCAAATTACATAAGCGGAATTTAAGACTTACAATAAACATATACTAAAGTAGAAAAACCACTATTTTGCGAGAATGGAATGTCCCCATTTGTTGCCCTACTCTTGGGGTTTTGTACTTTCCTCCTGTTGCTGCTATTGCTTTGATGCAACGTTATTTGTTTCTGGTGGCTGCAGCTTATGCTGCTTGTTTTGTATTTTTTTTTTAATATATTTTATTTACAAAAATAAAAGTAGCAAATCAACGACTGTATTTCAAAAGAAGTGTTGGGCTTTCTGTAGGCCTATTATAGGAGCCAGTTTAGTGATTAGGTCCAATGACTTTGATAAAAAAAAAAAGCCCAATGCAGCAACATCGGAAGAATAGCAGCTGGGAAAGAGTTTTGAAGTGGTCTGCAGAAGATGGTACTTCTGTGATCGGGCTAGACTGAAATCCTCATTATTGATCACCTTGGGAAGAATGGAACGAAATTTAACTGTTTGAAAAACCAAATTGAAGAACTTAATGGATTGAATGAATAGGAAGGGCTAATGTGGCTGATGTTTATTTTATAGTAAGCCCCAACTCAATTATTGCCCAAGAATTAGACCAAAAGCAGTTTTATAACTTTTATTTATTTTTTATTTCAAAAGCAATGTCTCATTACATAATATGGATTCCAAACATTCATTACCTAGATGTGAATGAGGCAAATTACTTAGACCGATTGATCATAACAGAGACATATATGACTAAGATGCTAAAGGCCATTTCTTACCTATGAGAAGAGGAGATTATGTTTTCTGCTTCTTATTTATTAGTTTGAAGAATGTGCTATTCAATCATGAAGGTCATATCCCTAATTAGAAAATTAGGACTAATCAAAAGCAAATTAAGAATGGTATGGAACCAAAGGGTTGATGAGTCAGCTAGGGAACCATGGTCTGAGACACTTCTAGGGCAACCAAATTGGAGTATGGGACAGGTTGAGGTACTGAAGACACAGACCTTGTACATGAGTCCAATGAGAAGCTTGGGGGTTTACTTAAACGCAAGAAGTGACCTAAAATGGTAAAACAAAAAAGGGAACTGATTTCCGTAAACTTATTTTTATTTTTTATGCATATTTCTGTTTAATTGTAGCCTTTGGATTGAATAAATCAAAGGAGAATTAATAGATAATAATAAACAGAATGTGAAAAAAGTAAAAAGTTGAAAAGGAGTGCAGGAATAGGAAAATGTGGCTCGAGGCATAAGGAACTCAATTCACAAGAGAGAGAGAGAGAGAGAGAGAGAGAGAGAGAGAGAGCTCTGTGTAGAAGTGTGTAGAAAAGCAAATGTGATTGGTGAGGGTGGCTGAGTGGCTCCTTGTGTTATAAGATATAAAAGGGCGAGGGTTTGACAAAGACATGGCAGCAAGAGCAACATGTGATACGCGTGACTGGCCTGCATTGCAAAGGGAATGAAAGTAAAAATTGTCTTAGCAAACAGTGACTTCAAAAACTTCACCCCTTCTCTAAGCAATACCTAAATTTCATTTCTCTCATTCCGTTTCTTTGTCTCTTTTTGTTTATTTTTCTTCTTCTTATTTGGTTTCACCTACATGCGCGTCACACCCTCTTCTGAAAATGGGGTGGCTGCACTCCCTCTTCTCTCCTCTTAAGAAGATGTGGTTTCGCCTCCATTCCGGTCCGAAGAAAAGTAAGTTCTCATCACTCTCTCCAACCCTTGCATTTTCTACATACTTCTGCACGCTCAACTACGCGTTCTAGTTTCATGTTCATGCACCCAACCTGCATTTCCCTCCACTTTTGAGTCTTCTGCACAATATCAGTGTCTTCTTGAAACTGTCGCGCACGCACACACAAGCCTTTTTAAGATCTACAATCTATTGCGATTGCTAATATTTGGATCTCTTTGTGGCTGTTTGTAGCAGGAAGAGGAATTTACATTCTGTATGAGGATGTAAAATCCTGCCCCTGCGAGGATGTGCATGTCCTGTGGTCAATACTAGTGGAGGCCCATACACATACCACACCTTCTTTACCACCACCAAAAGCATGAATTCATATGAAGGCTCCATTGTTCTCCATAGTATATGAGTGAGAGTGATTTCGTGCTGCCAAGTATACATCCTATTTATGTACTTATGTGTGTATATATACATTTTTTATACTGGGGTACATGTAAAAGGTCTTTGTCCAGTATTTTTTTTTCCAGTTACCGGTAAATGCAATGCATTGAAATATTTTGCCTTTCTTGTGATTTAGGAGTTTTTGAATGGCTTCAAAGCTGAATGAATCTTTCTTCTACATAATCAGATATGCAGTATGCTTTTCTGAAACGAAACGACATATTTCATATGTGAAAGCAGCAAAATATTACAATCAAAACTGTGGGCCGTTTGGATTTTTATCCAACGGCTATAATTATTATAACTTTAAAATGATCCCTCTATTTATAGCCGTTATATAAAAATTCAACGACCTACAGTTCTTGGTCAGGAGGATCCTCTCCTTAGGCTCAGGAGAGGATCCAAGTCCCTTTTTTTTTGTTGTTTTGTCTATTTCCAGTGGTTGAGGTGGCTCTTTTTGTTTCTTCAGTTTGTCTATCAACGAATGGATGGGACAACCTACATGATTTACGTGTCTTATATTTTTTTAGAAACTAAAAATATCAAATCAGTAAAGTAGTTTATGATTGCACAAAAATGTCAAGCAATCTTTAATAATGTGATTTATTGACTGACTGATTCTAGAAAAAAAGTAGTGAGGAACTTTGATGTGTAGTTTTATATTTGATATTTGCGATGTCGTGGATCCTTTACTAAGTGATCGAAATAATAGAATATAAAAGTTATAGATTTGGATCAATATGTAGACAATTTTATGATTGTTTGATAACAATTTTATTTTTTAACTAAGAAATCCTAATATTTTCTTTTGGTTTTTAGAGCTGAAATGGACATGCATGTACTTCTCTTTATGAGATATAGGAGATAGAGGAATTTTAAGAGCACGGTGGCTAGCTAAGGAAATAGAGAGAAGGATAAATTTTTGGTTTTGGGATTCATAATTTATTATTTATTGCAAAACTGAATTTTCTTGATCTTTGGTTGTTTTAAAATTCATAATTTACTGCAAACCTAAATTTTTTTTATTTTTGTAGGTTTATGTTTTAGAATTCGTAATATACTACGATGCTTTCTTGTTTTCAGTTAGTTTTTGTGTTATATTCTGTAACTTACTGCAAAACTGAACTTTGTTGGTTTTCTCAGTTTTTGTGTAGTTCGAGCCGGACCGTATCAGCACTCAAATTGTTGTCCGCATCTTGCTACTTTGAAACATTTCCTTTAGTTTTAAACTTTTTTTTTTTTTTTTTTTTAACAACGATATATCTTATACTAAGGAGAGGAGGAGTTCGGCTAAACCACATAATGATCAACTTAATTTGGTATCAAATTCACCATCAACGAGATTCGAACCTACGAGCTCTCACTTATAAGTGAAAAGGAATACTACCAGACCGTAGTACTGAGTGTCTTTAGTTTTTAATGTGGAATATTGATGAAAATAGGATGAAAGCGGTATAGGTTCAAGCAATATAGGTCTGTGGCATTAAAAAGCAAAGGTAAATAGGAATGCAGGTCAAATTCACGTGTGTGACGTTCCGAAATGGGTTATAATTAGGCCTGGTTTGGTATTGAGGTAATTCTGAAAAACGCTGGTATAAAAAAAAACTGGGAGCTATTTTTGTGTTTGGTAAACATTCAGCTTTAGCTTTTTTTCACAGTTTTGGGTGAAAAAAAGCCAAAAACAAGAAGCTGCAAAACACAACTTTGAAAAACTAGCTTTTTGCACATCTGTTTTGCATAAAAGTTTACCAAACACTATAATACTGTTTTTTTTTTTTCAAAAGCACTTTTACAAAAAAGTTTACCAAACACTTTGCTGCTTTATTTCACAGCTGCTTATTCTCACAGCACTGCAGAAGCAGTTTTTTTTCAAAGCACAACAATACCAAACCAGCTCTTAGTTCACTCAGTCATCTGAGGCTGATTATATAATTATGGAACAAACATGCGCCAGAATACAAAGTAACTCTATTGTCTCTCTAAAATGGCTCTTAGCAGCTCAT
This sequence comes from Pyrus communis, assembly GCF_963583255.1. Taxonomy (NCBI): domain Eukaryota; kingdom Viridiplantae; phylum Streptophyta; class Magnoliopsida; order Rosales; family Rosaceae; genus Pyrus; species Pyrus communis. The sequence continues at coordinate 17,671,908 of NC_084808.1, read as the reverse complement.
TTCAAACAGACAAGGGCATTTCGAACAGGATAACGTCCCCGGAATAACCTACTACGCGCCTGATATTTTAGGGCGAAGTGACACAATAAGCAGTTGAACACTACCAATCTTTTGATAACTATGAGCTTATGTTTGTAAGTCTAGTTTCTATAACTTCTGTTTCCTGTATACATATATTTCCAAAGCATCTTAAACACCAACACATCGCACGAACACTTTGCTAGTAACATACTAAATCTTGGTGTCCACCGACCTGGTCCATGGATGATTAAAAAGCAGTAATCAAACTGTCTTTAGGTCATTTTTTTTATGCGTGACTCGAAACCTTAATGACTAATTTCGGATGAAGTGGCCATTCGAGATGTAATTATTTCCTTCTTTTTGGTTTTTTATAAGTGTGCGTTGGAAACACAAGACACCTGGTCGAGTTGGTAGCAACAGCCACTTTCAGGCCACTAATATCTCCTAATAAAGTAGTGCGATTTAGTCTAATCTTTTTTACTAGATTTAGATATTTTTAGAACTTTTTTGCACTTCGGGCAAATACAACTTCAACACGTTAAATAGGACACGACAAATCTCCTAAAGTCCCATCCCTCAATATTTTCGCAAAATTCGACTCTAATTACGGAGAACAATTTACATGACATTTCATACCCTGTCTTATACTAATAAAATAAAAATATTTAAACTTATACATGTACACATATCTTTATAACAGTATATCCGTATATTATAAGTCATTCTAATCACTGGAAAATACTTGTGTAAGACAATTGTTCATGTGTATTATGGTGAGTTGCCTCACTACGGCTGCATAGCCGAAAATAATACCTGAGAAACTTTGCAAGCGTTTTAGTGACACGGAGACTCAATTGGCAACGAATTAATTCCAGGCCCTCAATGTACATAACACTTTCATACTAATTCGTAAAAGCAGTGCAAAGACCAGGTTTGATAACACAAGTACCTAAAAATTATAAGGTTCAAAATTAACAAATATAAAAGAATTTCAGGCTTATGAAAACTTTACTGTGTTATACTAACCAGGTCGTTTAATAGCTTTATAAAGCCGATGGAGAGGGGCGCTCAACCACGGTTGGAAGCCACTCTTTGAAGTAGGTCTGGCAGTCTATCTCAGCATTAGAGATGACACCAAGAGGAGTGACAGTAATCTGATCAAATAGTGAGTATTGTGTTAGTGTATAGTCATGCAAACTACAAAGATACGTCTGCAGAAACTAAAATGATACGCACATATCCTTCTTGAAGAAAGCGGTGGTCATTATCATCCTCATCAACTTGCGCACCCCTTACCTGCAAAATTGGAAATAGATTACCCTGAAATGATGCACACAAACCAGGAAAACATTCCCTTTAATTTTGGCTGCTCTAAACAGCATCAGATTTGTGCAACTCATTCACTCAAGTCAACTACAATCAAAAGAACGAGAGAAAGGAAATCAAACACACGAAAATATCTCAGAAAGTATTGCATGTTGCGGAATGAAAAATATTAAGGAATGAAAGTTTTATCATCCTTACTTCCATCATCCAAAATCTTAATTAATTAACCTTGAACTGAATGCTGTTTAAACCCTATACATTATTACCATCATTTCCCTCCTTACTATCCTTTCGGCAACAACTGCCACTAATACCAGTATTGCCACCATCATTACCACCTCATGTTCAGACATAGCCAAATACATGCGTCTACCATCAGTCATTGGCAGCACCACCTTCCACCACCAAGACCACAACCACCAAATTATCAGCCTTCTTATCTAGTCGTAAGCAATTAGCACCAGCTTTCCCTTACTCGGAACTATTTTCAACTATTAACCAAAAAAGTGTACTTAAATCAGTTCTAAATTTACAGCACTTCAAATTTCAGCATCGATAACCCAGCATTTAGCACTAAACAATTTCAAAGACTACAACTTTAACACTACAATTTATCATTCAATGCTTAAATTTGAGTTTTATAAATAAGGCCCCTGACCACCCTTCTCCCCATATTAGCTGGTATTCGAAGATACCTCAATTCAAGAATTGCAGTTCCCTTTAAAGGAAGAACAAAAGCATCAAATGTGTTCGTCAACCACCCACATTGGTGTACTCCAAAAAGGTTCAGATTAACCGATAGTTGTTTCAACCAAATATACAATTACAAGAGCACCAATAACCCCATGGCCACTTTTTAAAAACTCTCAAAGTAACTTTCTTCAAGGAAATGACAGTTCTCCGTATGAAAGATGGAGAAAACCCAAAATTCTAGATGGTGTACTTTTAGACTAGTTTCTAAAGAAGAACACAGACTAGCACCAACAAAAAGACACCAAAGACTGCACTGCTTGATTATCTAATTCCTTCATCAGTTTGGATTCGAGATTTCTCATTCAATGATGTAACCAAGAGAACTAACAACAAGCCAATTATTATGTTTCTAAGGAAGAAATGATATGGAGGTAAACAACTAATCAAGTTTTATTTAAAAGAAAACAAAAGCAATGGAAAAGGGAAACAGCCTAGAATACAGTAAAGCAGAAAGAAAGAGAAAAGGACCCACTTCTCTCGCGAAATAAGGATTTTCAGCTGGTGTGGTTGATGTAGCAATTTCAGCTGACGCAATTGAATTTACCATTGTTGACAACATTTTCCCGCCTTCCGAGTCAGAAGTAACTTGCCTCCACCCCATTTTTATTATACTTTTACCTTGCTTAGTCAGCTTATACCCCTATTAAGGCACAAGAGAAGAAGAAAACAATATTGCAAAGCCATATGTTAAAATCAATGGATAATATAAGGGATAATGCTCCTGTCATAAAACTTGAAGCAGCATCCATTTCACTAAGGGTATGTTTGGGTGAGGAACTTCAAAATTCCAAGAGATTTAGGCATAGTGATGAAGAAATGGACCACAAAAAGCTTGACAGGGGGATTAGACATGCACCACATTAGCATTATAAAAGGCATGATAGAGGAATTTGAAAATGCCTACTTGGAATCATTTACAAATCTCTATCACATACAATGCTCATGAGGTGCATTTCTAATTCCTCCTGTCTTAACTTTCTGTCCATTTCTTCTTCACTTTGCCTAAATGCCTTGGAATTTGGAAGTCCCTCACCCGACCATACCCTAAGAGAAAACCAAACTTAAGTGCAATCCAGTAACGCTAACTAAAGCATATAACAATAAACAAACTGCCTACAAATCTTGCATTGAAAGGTATTCAGAGTAAAAGAAAACGAGAGACAAAGAAGGAAAGGAAAGAAAGAAAAGCTACTGATACAAATTACTTCAGTAGTGAAATAACCTGGATAAGCATGTTCATGCACAAATACCACTGCGCTTATCATTCAGTTTTGTCTTCTGCAGTATAGTGAGTCTTAAAATGACTCAATACAAGCACATTGGAAAAGAGAAAAGACAGAGTAGGCGTGCAAGTTGGCAAATGTAGTTGTTAAGGAGAAACTGCATTTGACGAGGGTTGCTATACCGAATATTACAGACACACAGCATGCATCCAGAAATTTACCTTATGATTAGCAACATTACATGGCAGATCTACATTCAAGAAACATCTTTGAGGATAGGTTTTGTTTCTTAATTCCACCAGTACTCCATTTATGATGGGTAAGCAAGCCTCGGCAGCAATTGTGAAATCATTAATATTGCTCTTACCTCCAACCCTGTACGGCCAGAACTCAATGTAGTCATACAGGAGATTAAAATAGGTAAAAACACACAAGAATTTGCTTTTTCTCCAAGTAAAAAAAGGAAAGAATAAAATTACAAGAAAAATATAATACCGGCCCTAACAATTTGAAATGTTCATTGAGATTCATCATTCATTCATGTGCAGAGAAAATATTGTTCATCAAGCAATAAACCATCAAACCGGTACACTTACCAATCATATGATATAGATATTGCAGGAACACCGTTGAAAAAGGCCTCGCGAGCACCAGCCACCGTTCCAGAGTAAACACTACAGTTACAATAAAGAACTTTATTAATAATGTTATGGGCTGAAAGAAGCAAGAAAATAAAACTAGCACTTTGAAATTTTTAGGGACAACTAGATTTGTAGGCTACTCTCGAGAACAAAACTATTGGGTGTTTGTCTTTTATTCATCAAAATAATAGATCTTCATAACTTTTTGGGAAAAGATTACATCTTTGTGAGAAGTTGTGCTTGGAATAAAATCATTCTAGTTTCCTCACTATACCATCTTTTGGAAACCCAAATCTTTTCGAAAGCAAATAGTTAGTATAAAATTACATTGGGTTTCAACAATTAAAAGATAATCATTTCAGTTCCACTGGCCAAAGCTGATGCAACTTACACATATCTTTGTGTTTAAATGTGATAATTTTGAAACAAAATCTTAAAAAATGATAACTAATTATCGACAGGAAACAGAAAACAAAAGATTACTAACATGTGATAACCGCAGTTGCTGCCCTTGTTTATACCACTGATTACCTGTGTGTATAAACAGTAACACATGTAATTACAAATCAGAAAAACCCCAGATAAGAAATGTGATCAAAGGCAACAGTGCAGAAGTAAAAAATATTTACCAGGTCAGGAATTGTAGGAAAAAGCGTTTTGGAAACACCCAAAGAAGCACAATCAGCTGGAGATCCTGCAAACAGAGTTGATCAAGAACAAAGCTTGTTTACTTTTTACCTTTCTGGGCGAAAAGGGAAGTAATCATTTTGGGAAAAAAACTGGAAGAAACATTCTGGGGTTTTGAAATTTCCATACCAGAAACAGCATACGCTGTTGCTCCATCGATATGCACTTTCTTGGCAGCAATCGGATGAAGCCATGTGATGCAGTGACTCACTGCTGACTTCTCCCTGCAAAGGCATACGAATTTTCAATCAGCAAAAATGAAGGATTGGATTTTGATTGGAGGAAGTGAAGACTGAAGAGCATTTAAATGTTTAATTCTTTTCTTTTACGTACGAGTCGGGGGCACAGACGAGAACATCGTAGCGATGGGTGGAGACGAGGACTTGGACGAGAGCGAGAAGTCCTGGCCCTTCAATTCCGTCGTCGTTCGTCACCATCACGGTGGGCTTGTCGCCGGAGATAACAGCGGCGTTTTCCATTTCCTTGTTCTCTGAATTTTGGTTTCGGAATTTGGGGGATGAGAATAGACTGCTAAAGATAGAGCAAGAATAAAAAACGGAAGTATGAACTGCAACAGTGTCAGGCACACCGCACATCATGTATAAAGTTTTGCTTTTTACCTTCTTTTACCTTTCAAAGAGCAAATGAGAATCCAACTCAAATATTTCAATAATACTTTTATTTTTTTAATAAAATATATTATCTATAGTTGGCGCTTTGGCAATGATCGAATATAAAATTTCTTACTTATAAGTGAACAGAAATATCATTAAACCATAATATCACGTGTCATAACTCATTCATTTGAGAGAGTAGGTAAATATTGTGGTCAGTTTTACTTTTAGGTCTAGTTGGATTGTTAGTCTTCATCGAGATAGTGTGGTAGTTGAAAGATAACTTTTGTGGTAAAAAATTAGGATTTAAACTTGTCACATGGGGACCACTTTCTGGGCCCCGCTCTACCATCATATCATGATATTGTCCGCTTTAGGCCCCAACCACGTCCTCACGGTTTTATTTCTGGGAACTCACATGAGAACTTCCTGATGGATCACTCATCCTAGGAATGCTCTTGCGCGCTACTCGTTTAACTTCGGAGTTCCTACGGAACTTGAAGCCAGTAAGCTCCCAAAAGGCCTCGTGCTAGGTAGGGATGAGAATATACATATAAGGATCACTCCCTTGAGCAATGTGAGATATCACAAAACTCCTGTGGTGAAGTCTCTAGAATTTAGGCCCAAGTTTGAAAATTTCGTCAACTCTCCATTAATTGTTAGCATATAAAAACTATAAAACTTCACTATATGAGCTTAAATTCTAATTTTTTTTTATCACAGAAATTATCTTCCAATTATCGTATAACCACAAGACTAATAATCCAATTACACCTTACTTTATTCATACAGAAGGAATATTCCTCTACAGTTTATTTATTTATTTTTAAAATGGCATATAATTCATAAAAGAGTAAAGAGGAGCAAAAGGACTAGAGAGAGTCACAACACGGGCGGCTGCGTTCTGTCCAAGCGGACCATTCAAGGTCGATGTTGTACGTTGACGCCGTTTTGGTAAAAGCGCAAGCGCATTCAGGTAATTCGATTGAGAAATTTGGAAAAATAATTAAATTGTAGGCTCTAAATAGAATTCGAACCATCATTTTAAATTTTTAATAATTATAACTAAAAGTTGATATGAAATACTAATACACCCTTAAAATAAAGTTTTCAAAAAAAAAAAAAAAAAAACCAAAAAACAAAAGGCTTAATTGTCTTTTACCGTCATCTCTATCCTTTCTATAGTATAAAAGATAATCCAAAACCACAAAAACCTAACCCATCACATCCCAACCTAAGCACAGCCAGCCATAGCATGCAGCACGATCCCTTTCTCTTCTTCTTTTATACCCTCACAGACAACCTTCATTTAGTTCAGAACCCCCAAAATTTTTTCGACCTCTTCCACATGAAGATGACTCTCACACCCAGTCTCAATCAGCTTCCTCCTCTACTCTCCAATTTCTGATTTTCAACTACGATAATGTAATCCTTGAGTTCGAGCACTTGCACCACCAAGCTTACAACGAGGCCTTCGCTCACTTCAGTGTCTGCTGCCCTTCCACAACATCTCAGCCCCTCAATTGGGACCTCCATTTCTAAGATCGGCTCTAGAACCAAATCGTTGGTGAAAGACCCAAAATGCGATGGTCCCTATCTCTTTCTCTCATTTTCTCCGAAGGTTGAACTTTGGATTTTGTTTTCTTCTATGATTGAATGGGGTTTTGGGTTGTCTAAGGAACTTCAAGGAGCACGGGTGGCTTTGAACTTATTCAATTCTACTTCGAATCTCCTTATCTTAATTGAATCTTGCTCCAAAATTTGGTTAGTTTTCCAAATTTCCCAATTCGATTCCCGCCATAAGGTCACACGTCACATGCATGTCTTGACCTAAACCAAACTAAAACGGTAGTAAAGTGTCATATGCTTTTATCATATTGGACCAACTTCCACTACGGTGAAGGCTTCGCATTTTTGAAGACTGCTTAGGGCTGCTTGTGGTCCAATTTATTTGTGTACCTACATGTACTTAACTTATTGGTTTTTAACAAATGATATTATCTACACTAAAATTATCTCCAACTCTTAGGTTAAAATCTAAAATTTTAAACTCAAAAATATTGAAAATCACTAAACCGACACCATGAAACTCGTAAAACAATATGAAAGAATATGAAATACATTATAAAAAAATGTTTTAAATTACTTGAGCAAAGAATATTTTTTTTAATTACTTCAACTGTTGGATTAAAGTTGGACCATTAGATCTTTTTTTTAGGCTTAAATGTGAAAACAGTCCCTGTGTTATAGCCATATGACCAATTTAGTCTCCGTGTTTTCAATTTGGCTAACTTAGTCCTCGTGTTTCTCTGTTAACCAATTAAGGACATTTCATTCAATCTCTTTTAAAAATTCATAATAAAAATCATATGAGATATAATTACCCTTTCTCTTTACAGAAAATGTAAACCAATGAGAAATAACACATAAGAGATAAAACTTTCAATCTGAAAAATGATTAAGGTTGTGACATAGAAAAGAGAGGGGGTAATGTTAGGGAAGAGGTCAGAGAGTTGAGAGGAGAATACTTTTTCTTTTAATTTTTAATTTAATTTAATTTTTAAATATTTTAAATCAAATAAATTATAATTTTATAAATAAGTTATAATAATTTATATATTTTTTTTACAAAAATTAGACGGAAATGTCTTTAATTGGCTAACGGAGATAAACACAATGACCAAATTGTCTAAATTGAAAGCATAAAGACTAAATTGACCCAATGACTAAAACATAGGGACCATTTTAACATTTAAGCCTTTCTTTTACTATAGGATTTAATCATATTAGATCTTAGTAGTTGGATTGAATGAATTTATAAATTTAAAACTAAAAAAAATACACATATATGGTGGGGCAGCCCCACTAACGCAGGGGAATCCTGGTCTAAATTTGTCCTAGAAATAAGTTTTGGGTTAAAACTCATATTTTCCCCAAGTTGAAGCAAGTTAGGGTAAGTTTAGAACCAAAAATTTGAGTTTTACTCCAAGAGTTGGAGTAGGTCTAAGGGGTGGAGGAGTGAGCTCACAGGGGGCTAGCAATAATATAGTTTAAATTTATCTTTGGCGATAATTGAACATAAAATCTCTCACTTACTAGGGAAGAAAAATACTATTAGATTGTAACATTGAGTAGCTGTTTGGGAAAGGATTTAATTAGTTGATTAGTTACTCTCAACATCCAATTTTCAACTACTCTCAACATCCAATTTTGTAAAGGAGTGGTGGTTGTGTGTTCAATAAAGGAGTGGTGTCCCCCCATTGGTTCATGGTACCATGACATTAACAATTCAACACAGATGCCAATCTGCTGCAGGCCTGCAGCATGATTCGTTTCGACCATAAAACACAAAACAAAAACCAGCATGACTCACGATTATTAATTAAGAACTATATATACTCTCTACTTAATCTCGTGATGAAACAAAACAAAACAAAACATCTCCAGGTCTAAGGTTTTATAAAATCGTATCACAAATCACCAAGTGAGAACCGATACAAATTATCTTGTATGCAGTGCGATGCGTGTCAATGTTGTATTCGAACTTCTTATGTTTTTGTTCTTTTCACTTGCAACTTAAAAATAAATACAGCACCTGCTCCTCCTCAGATTATAAATTTATTAAAAGAACCAAACAAACGTTCCAAAATCAAGGAAACAAGCGTACACATAATACAACAAAGATCCTAATAGAGAACTTCAAAATGTTGTTCTACCTTTGGCAAATCATGTAGTTTTATATTATAGAGGACCAAAACGAACATATTATCAACAAAGCAGACGAAGGACAGCAATCATGGGTGCCTATTTTTGGAAAGGAATTCACTCCAGATTCCTTTCTACCTAATCCACTTAGTCTGAAACTTGAAATTTGATCTAATGACTACAAATAGGAACATCTTTAAAAGTAATAATAACTGTAGCCGTTGGAATAAATTTCAACGGTTCGAATTCTAGACTAGGTGGATTAAGTGGAAAAGGATCCGGAGATGATTCATTTCCCCTATTTTTATACATTAACAAAAAAAAAATTATTTACAATTCCCATTTTACCGTAACACAAAATAATCATTCTACTCCCATTTTCAACACGACTGCTGAAAACCCATCCCCCACTAGACATCGCGCCACCACCCAAACAACCACCACGTGACTCCCTCTCAACTTTAGCTTTGCCATCTTCTCCGCTAACAAAAGTTGCGTCGAACGCGATCCCAACACATACTCATTAGTGGCGGAGTTCGTATTTCATGTGAGAAGAGGCATCTCACAAATTTAAAAGGAATTAAACAGATAGTATTTACAAAGTTACTAACCAAAACATCATAAAGTTTTTTTAGTAGTGCTGCACTATTTTATAAGGATAAAATTGAGAGTTTAGGTGTAAAAATATTAAAATTGAGTGTAGAATGAGAATAGTTGGGTACAAATAAAATTTCACAAACTAAATTAATTTAAATTAAAAACACAAAAATAAGTGTGTAACTTACACAAAGAGCTAAGAATTTATAAGGTTAAGTCTCCACTAATATAATCTCCTAACTCATATTTCACTTTTCAATTTCATTGTATTATGTGACTCAAGTAAAATAAATTTTAGACTCAATTCATCTAAACTATGGAAAGAAATATTCAAACTTAATGGTAATGGCGCGTTTACGTAACCGTAATCAAAATAGAGGAATTAGATTGAGGAGGAATTGAATTGTGGAGGAATTGGATTGAGGAGGAGTCAGAATTGAATTCCTGTTGAAGCTATTTACTTAAATGTTCTGGAATTGGAGTAAAAATGAAATGAAATTCATATCAGTTGTTTACTAATTCACTTGAATCGGAATAGAAATCAATATAATTACTAAAATGCCCTTTAGTTCTTTATTTTTATTTCATCTATATTTATTTTTAATCACATTTTCATTAGTTACTTTAAAATGGACTCAGATCCAACGCCCAAATTATTTTCACCTCTTTCTCTCTCTCTCTCTCTCTCTCCCCGATCAACTCTTCTCTTTCTCCCTCACTTGGAAGCACCCACCACCGCCACACCTGCATCTTCTCAATCTTCTTCAACCTCAACCCACCCCAATTAAATTCTTTGTTTATTTTGTATTTCTTATCTTCGAATCTTTAATTTTTGTTGTATGTTCAGTGATATTTTTGTAGGTCATTTGAATTGGGACTTTATTCAACACGAAGAAGAAGAATTTGCAGCATGGGAGGTTGGGGCGGGAGAGAGCCGGAAAGGGTTGTTGGGTTGTGTAAGATGTGGAACTACAACGGGAGGGTGGATGTCCAGAAAAAGATTTTGAAGTATTTATACATCTATTGGAGATTAACTTTAGAATTGGCTAAAATGGCTATTTCTTTAAGGGCTTGTAGAAGGATCCAACACTCGATGGAAGACCACAGTCACGATCAGAATAAAAATGGAAATTTTCTGGGGAAGTCTGGGATGCTAGTTCAAATTCATCTTCCCAGTTCCAACACTCAGCAGTGTTGCGTCTGTCGAAGCATATGCGAAGCCTCTTGATGAGAGGGCATAATAGGAAAGAAGAAATGCATTCCCGATTCCTTCACCATCCCGGAATCCAAATACCTCACCCATGGATGGAGTCCAATTCCTCCAATTTCAAGAATTGAATTCCATTTTTTGTGTGGGTCCCACACACTTTTGATTCCTCTAAATTGTAGTAAACACAAGAGTTATCCGTAATCGGAATCGGATTCCTTATTTTCATTCTGATTACGGGTGCGTAAACACACCCTCAGTGTAAAGGAGCAAAGATACTGCTCTAACCAACTTAGTTAAATTCATGTATATATATGCATCATTTATGAGTTGAAAACTTCACAATACAAATCTACCACAAGATAATATGAGTCTAAAATGTCATTTTTATTGACACGCGCGCTAAAACACCAAAATTAAATATGATTACAACACAAAAGCTAAGCCATAACTAGTCTTGAATTTGGTTGAATATGTAGGACTCCCATGCATGTGCATCTCCAGTCTTTGCTCCTTTTGCCCGCAGCAGTACATGGACGGAACGTATACTCAATTATATGCTCTGGTTAGGTTTTTGTGTAGACTTATTAGTTTTGCGAACGGTAGCTTCTGTTATATAGATGGTATCATTCACCTAACAATATTTGGCACGCAGGACCTGCATTGCATGGGGACCAATATTCATTCACTGTAGGCCTTGACGCAAAAGTACAGACGCATCGACTTTTTATCATATAAATCACATGCCATGCAATCGTGAGGTTTTTACATGCTTCTGCTTCGGAGTATAAGATATTTCAAACTTTTTAATTGTTAAATTTTTAGCGGTTAAAAGGTTAGGAATATAGTAGAGAATCATAAAATTCTTGCTTGGTTATTAACTTGATTTCAGTTTAGGCTACAATTTGAAGTTCAATTCGAACCTATTCAAAGTTAACAACCAAGACGATGGAAGAGTTGGAAAGAGAACTGTACGATTGAACGTAAATTAGAACCCATATTCAATGTCATTATAAAAGAAAAGGAAAATATATTTAATACCCGAAAGGTACAACAAAATCCAAGAGATAAGAGGAGATTGTTTTTCACACCCGGTTTAGCCTTTGTTTTCAAATCGAGCCTAATATATAAAAGTACTTTTGTAGAAGCCACTTTTGTTTACAAGTGCTTATTGAATAAGCGGTATTTAAAATATAACAAAATGTTTATAAAAAGGTTCATGTGATTCCTAAAAGTACTTTTATAACTCAGAACATTTTCTACCAACTTTCCAAATGCGTTTTTTAGCCAAATAAATACTTTTAGTCATTCTAAAATATGGTCAAATAGGTCGATAAAATAGAACAAGCCAATATAAGATGAACAGGGTAAAAAAAGAGCATAGTATGAAGTTTTCTGTAGGACCAGAGTGGAGTCCTCATCACACCCACCATTTTCCAACTATAAAGTCTTTCACAAGATTTTCGTGATTTAAATTTAAAACTTTCCCCGAAATGAAAAGGTTCCACATTCTCATTTGTGCCACAAAACCATAAAATAGCACATTTACATAATAAATCAATTCTGTATATAATAGACGAAACTTTCACATACTATTTGTCTCTTCTTGTACATTTTTATTTACTTTCGGCTGAAGCAGTTATTTAGACGGAAAACTGAATGTATATTGACACAATACATACGAAACCAACATATAAAATGATAGGGCTCACCTCCATATGTGTCAACTTTGTTGTGAGCATTTTGGGACAAGGATAAGGATGAGGATCGTCATGATCAAGAGATGTGGGTCGTTGGATGAAAATCCAACGGCTACAAACAGGGGGTCCCTTTAAAGTTATAATAATTATGACCGTTAGATTTTCATCCAACGGCCCACATCCCTTGGTCATGAGGATCCTCATCCTTAGATTAGGAGAGGATCCTGGTCCAGCATTTTGCTCACCACATTTTACCGCTGCATTAACTATTGTTAGATAAGTATTAGTTTCGAAATTTGTGTAGCATATAAATTAAACAGAGGAGAATTCTCTACCTTCCTATTCTCATTCTTTTTGATCCCCTCCTCTCATACATTACTTTTTGTCTTATTATCTCTATAAAAAAAATCAATATAAGATGTTGACGTGGCTTAACTACGATCGTTCAAATAAGAAGGTATAAAAAAGTAGAAAGATTAGGAGGATAAATAATCCTCCTCCAAATTAAACCACACTCATCAAAACTGTACCACAACTTCATGGTGGTGATAAAAAATAAAAATAAAAATAAACTCCAATATATCAAAAAAGTTTATTAATTTTTAGCCTTTAAATTTAATTAAGAAATTATTTAAAATAAAAATTAAATAAATGTATGCAGAATAAGAAAAGATTGTTTGGTTTTGGATATCGCTTCCATAATATATACGTTAAAGAAAAGAAGATAAAAATTAAAAGTTAGGAAGCTTGGTTGGTTGGTCCATGTCGTTCAAGTAGTTGGTTTAAATGTTTTAACTGCAGCTCGTGAAGAGATAGAGAAGGACAGGAAGGTGAAAGGGAGATGGGTTTTCTTTGTTTTGTCAGGTTCTGTGGTTTTGGGGCCTGTTGTTTCTGAGTAGTTGTTTGTTGTAGTTGGCAATTATCTTTGTCCTCCTCCTGATGGACTCTCCAAGGATCTCTGCTTTCCTCTTCTTCCCTCCACAATAAACAACCACCATTCTATTTCTTCCCTCCATTTTATTATTAATATTCATTACCATATCAGCCTCCATTAGCATTGGATGATTCATCTCTCTCTCTCTCTCTCTCTCTCTCTCTCTCTCTCTCTACCTGTGACTCTGTATTGATTGAGATAACAAGATTTGATATATATGGTGAGAAGAAACAGTTTAACATAGAGAAATTAATAGGTTAAAATAAAAAAGGAATGAATGGTGGTACTGCTTCTGAAGAAGAATTCTCTGAGTTTGTAGAGGTTGATCCTACTGGAAGATATGGAAGAGTAAGCTCCTCTTCTCCTTTCCTCTAATTTGTTTTCAATTTTCATGCCTTTTTGCTATTTGGGTTAGTTTATAATTTTGTTTTTAACTCCCAAGTTTGCTGTTTTTTTTTTTTTTTTTTTTGCAGTACAATGAAGTTCTTGGCAAAGGAGCTTCAAAAACAGTGTATGGTTTCAATACCCTTTTCAAATTAATGCATAAGTTTGACTTTTTATGTGGTTTAATCAAAACCCTCTCAAAATACCGTAGAAGTTTGAATTTGTATGTGGTTTGTTCAGTCAAAACCCTTTTGAATTTATGCACAAGTATATATTTTTATGTGGTTAAATTCAAAACCTTTTTTAAATTGATGCCCAAGTATGAATTTTTGTGTAAAAAAAATGTATTTTTGTTCATAATTTGTGTTGGTTTTTGCAGATATAGGGCCTTTGATGAGTATGAAGGGATTGAAGTGGCATGGAATCAGGTGAAGCTTTATGATTTTCTGAGAAACCCTGAGGATCTCGAGAGGCTATACCGCGAAATTCATCTACTCAAGACCTTGAAACACAACAATATCATGAAGTTTTACTCCTCTTGGGTTGATAGTACCAACAGAAATATCAACTTTGTTACTGAGATGTTTACTTCTGGTACTCTCAGGCAGTAAGTTTCAGTTTCACCCTTTGTTTTCTGGTCCGAGACTGTAAATTTTTGTTGATTATTCAATGTGGGGGTTTTCTTTTTTTTTTTTTTTTATTGGTTTTTGTGTGTAGGTATAGGCTAAAACACAAGAGAGTTAATATCAGGGCAGTGAAGCATTGGTGCAGGCAGATTTTGAAAGGGCTTCTCTATCTTCACAGCCATGACCCTCCTGTGATCCACAGAGATCTCAAGTGTGACAACATTTTCATCAATGGAAACCAAGGTGAGGTCAAGATTGGTGATCTTGGCCTCGCTGCTGTCCTCCGTAAATCCCACGCTGATCGTTGTGTTGGTAAGTCATTTCTAGGTGCTTGAATGTCTTTTCAGTGATTAGAATATCTAGAATTGCTTGACAATTTGAGGTTCTTCAAGCATATGCCATTGTTCATAACGAACTTCCGGATATTTGTTTTTCTCTAATGAACTAATTCGATAGAGTTTTTGCTCTTTGAGATCATCTCATCTTTGTCTTGTTTCTCTCTCTTTTCCTTTGTTTTCTTTCCGCTTGCTCAGGAACACCAGAGTTCATGGCTCCAGAGGTTTACGAAGAGGAATACAATGAGTTGGTTGACATTTATTCTTTTGGGATGTGCATCTTGGAGATGGTTACCTTTGAATATCCATATAGCGAATGCACTCATCCTGCTCAAATCTATAAGAAAGTTATCAATGTATGAACTCTGAACTCTCAAGTTAATTTTCTGGTTGGTTTTTGTTTCTTCCAAATGATTTATGTATTTAATTTTTGATATAGGGGAAAAAGCCAGAAGCCCTGTTCAAGGTGAAGGATCCTGAGGTGCGGCGTTTTGTTGAGAAATGCTTAGTGACCGTCTCTCATAGGCTTTCTGCTAGGGAGCTATTGAGAGACCCTTTCCTCCAGGTTGATGACTACGGATATGATTTAAGGCCAATAGAGTATCAAAGAGATATGTATGAAATAGGGCCTCTCTTAAGACAACCTCACTCTTCACTTCATCAAAGTAACAGCTCTTTGAGCAACGGGCATGGCAATTATCTTGGTTACGAAACAGAAAATGATTTGGACTACAATCCGATTGATTATGGATTGAGCGAAATTGATCTCTTCGCTTGTCAAGAGGATGAGCATTTGGGAGATGTTGACCTCACAATCAAGGGGAGGCGGAAAGAAGACGATGGCATCTTTTTAAGGCTCAGAATTGCAGATAAAGAAGGTAAAAGTTTCAGTCTAACTGCATACATGTGCTGTTGTGTCCTGTAAATTCTGAAATGAAACTAAACGTTCCTTTTCTCTTCAGGCCGCATCCGAAACATCTATTTCCCTTTTGATACTGAGAATGACACGGCATTGAGTGTCGCCAGAGAGATGGTTTCTGAGCTTGATATCACAGACCAAGATGTTACAAAAATAGCAGAGATGATTGATGGTGAAATTACTACCTTGGTACCGGAGTGGATTAAGGGATGTGGCATAGAAGAAATTCCCCATTGCAATAATGCAAGTTTTTGTCAAAATTGTGCTTCGTATGGTTCCATTTTGGATTATGCATCACCAGATATTCCAGGCGTCAAGCACCTCCAAGTTCTTCAGTGCTCAAAACACGGATCAGCTGCTGTCCATGGACGTTTCGAAGAGATTACATACCAAGTTGAAGGCGCAGAGCATAGTCTTACAGGTGCACCTAGAACATCAAACCATTCTGATGGCTTGCACTATGCTGATATCTGGGCTCAAAGAGAAGGACCGGAATTAAGCTCACAAGGTTCAGGAGATTCGAGTGATATCCAATGCAACGAAAATCATGAAGCATTGGATGTAACAAACTTTGGTAAGGAAGAGAGAATTATAATGATGGACAACCAGAGCGATTCGAAAGCAAGAAAATCTTTCTCAGAGAAACTTTCAGCCAGTTCTGATCGGTTAGATGATTATGAGAACGAGCTTCGTCAAGAACTACGATGGCTCAAAGCAACGTATCAAATGCAGTTGAGGGAGATTAGGGACCAACAGCTTGGAGCTAGACCGAAAGCTTCAAGCCTAAGTCCAAATTCAAATCACTCAGGGAACAGGGAAACAAATGGAGCTTCAATGTCCTCGGCTTCGCCCCAGCGGACGAAAGAAAACAAAAAACCTTCCTTGAAATCGTTTTCCTCGGGGAAGCATTTCCCATATTCTCCGGTGGATGCTGAAAAGAAACATTTGGCATGCCCTGGTGTCCAAAATCACGAGGCATTTGATGGGGCTTACAGTCCTGAACAAATCATCACTGCAAAGAGTTTCTACATTGGTGCATTGCTTCCACACTCCCTTCACCGGGCAACTTCTCTACCGGTCGATGCTATAGATGTTTAAGGGCCTGCCAACTTCTCTATTTCTGTCACCAGGTTTACACCACACCCTCAAATAATACTAGCAGCTGCCTCTTTTCACCGATACGAAAAACGAATGTGATGGATATTACTTGTACAACAGTACAAGCAGAGATGTAATTTACAGCTTGTAGGTTTTGAAACAATTCCAGGTAAAACAATTGAATCAATGAACATTACCCACTAACATGAAAGTAACAAGGCTTGATTACATGAATTTGTGTCTCATATCTCAGAAGGAAGGAGATAAGAGTTAATGTGATTTATGATGACTGCAGATGATAGTGAATCAGTGATGGGAGTAAATTAGTTGATACATTTCTTTCTGGTCTATAGAATGCCTTTACAAATGAATATACCTCGTGACATGCAAGTTCTTCTGGTCATTGAGACAAGTTCCCAATACTTACTCCCAATACCAAAAAATGTCAAGAATGTTAGACGACCACTAGAGGAATGGTATCTTTTTTCTTATTCCGATGATATTAGATTACAAAAGCTTAAGCCGCCTAAAATGAGACAACAATGTATGTAACTTAGTATAGCACCTAGAGGAATACTAGGTCAGTAGACCAACAGGCAACAGCTACAATTTTGTCTGTTGTTGATGATCTACTTCCCTTTCCTCCACCCAACCTTTTCTTTTTCTTCTTTACATAAGGTAAAAGCTCCTAAAAAAATACCACTTTAAGAGGACTGTGGGATGGTTGCTGGTTTTAAAGAACAAAAGTAGAATGGTCCAGCTGAGAGTCTACCATATAGCTCCACTGGTTTAAGTATCATGGACCTCACTGTGGCGCCATGTGAATTTTGGCCTCACCAAGTTGTCAACTTGTGCTATGATATTTGAGGATGAGCATTTCCTCCAAATTAGGTATCACTACACCAAATGACTATTGGTCGTAACCATATTCAAGGACTATTTCAAAGTTACGTTGAGGTTAAATATAAACAACAGTAATTCTCTGCTGCAATTTTAGTATTTAATGACGGATGTACACTAGGGCAAGTGAAGGCTATTGCCCATGTTTGGCTATTGCCAATGTTTGCCATTTTGTAGTATCCTTGAAGTTGCCTCACATTACATTAACGTACTCTTCGAGGATATGTGTCATTTGAGCAAGGTGTTCGACAAAATGCTAGTATAAGTGTTGGAAATAGTTATTTTAGAAACTAGATATTGTGGTAAGGAATACTTCCGACCTTCTCTTGAAAATCAGTGTTTGAACGTCTCTAATCTTGCCTCACCACAAAAAACTCATGAATACGCGATTGCCAACACAAATCGAAGATCAATAAGTAAACCATAATCCAGAGCACAATGATGCATTATTAAAAACGTTGTTGAGTGTATCAGGCTTTCGTTTCACTTTGGTAACCAATGTTTGCATGATTGCATATCTATCCCCCCGCGTGCAGCATGAAAACATTGAAACGGCTTTCTGCCTTACGAGCTGTAGAAAACGTGATTGTACGATAAGCACTTTCACACGTAGACAGATTCCATTTCTCATCACTCTTTTAAAAGTTCTCTCAAAACAGCCTCCCATGTGGAGTGGGTTAAGTATCAGCCCATCAGAGGAAAAAAAAATAAAATAATAATAATAACAATAATGAAAAGTAAGGCTTGACCGTACAGAAAAGAAATTATTGACCACCATTACCACCACCATCACCACTACGACGCATTGAGTATATGTCCAGCTCCTGTCATCCTCGTCAGCCCCTAACCTCCCCACTTTCCCATTAAACTTCTATGACTTTTCCGCACCAACAGGTGATCAAGAAAACAATGTCAGAATTCCAGAGTCGGTGACGTTAACCACACAAGCGCACTATTAGAACCTTTGTTATGCATGTTTTTTTTTGGGAGACTTTGGATACAGTTCTTACTTATGAATATTCTTTGATTGAAATCTTGTTGATTTTTAATTTTTGATCAAGATTTCTGAAATTAATGTGATAATTTATTTCTATGTATGTTACTATATTTTTTAAATTAAAAATTAGAAATTTTAGTTGTTTATATAAGTGAGATTTTAAATAAAAAAATCATAATTTATGGGATTAAAAATATTAAAATATAAATATACTATTGTGTGTGTGTATAAACATGGGTATATTCATCAAAATTAATTGTATCAAAACATGGGTACAGTCTTCAAAATCACAAAAATAAAAAATAAAAAAAAAATTAAAAAGAAGAAGATATTAGGCTTAATAACATTAGTAAATTTCTTTGATTAAACTTGACATGGATACATTTTAAAATCAAAGAAAAAAGAATGTACCCATATAAGTTTAAAAATGGATTAGAAAAAAATTGAATAGATTTTATATAAAATAATTGTAGATTTTACATATAACAAATTGGTATATTTAAGAATGAGTACATTTTAAGATTTAAAAGTTTTACATGAATGGGTACATATAATTAGCATGGGTACATTTAGCAAAATAAAAAGTAAAAATAAAAAAATATATGGGTACAAATACAAATAAACTTTAAAAAATATGGGCACAAAAAGAAATTAATATATGGGTACAAATTAAAACTGAAAAGAAATTTGGTACAAATTAAAAAAGAATTACAAATTAAAAATGGGTACAAACTAAAACTAAAAATATATGATAAAAATTTTATTTATAAATATAAATATACTAATTGTAACATTTTTAACATTAAATGAATATATTTAGAAATAAAAAAAATATTTTATTATTGAAATAATTAATGATGTTATTAATACTCAAGGACCTTGATCAAAAATTGAAAATGAATAGGATTTTAATCAATGGAGTAGCAAAAGGAAGGATGAAAACCTAATTTCTCTTTTTTTTTTTTTTAACATCGACGATATGCGGAAAATTTGTTGATATGAAAAAAGAAGTTACATGTAGTCAGAAGGGACATAAACATTACCTCTTATAAAGCAAGAAAAACAAAATATAAGAAAATGTTGGGGGGGGGGGGGGGGGGGGGAGAGGGATATACACTTTACCCCTCTTGAAAAAGAAAATACAAGAACAAGAGGAGGGACATAGTGTTGGCCTTTTAGAGATTGATACCATCATACCCTTGCATGTTTATACTCAGTAAACCTATGTTGTGCATGGACATTAAATGAACATGCATTAACCTTAATCTCTCGTTGTGGAGCCAAAAATAATCACAAGGTGACATGTGGATTTTTGGATAGAAGAAGACAAAAATACCCTTGAGGTATACTAGGAATCATCCCTCAACCAAGTCAAAAGTGCCCAAAAAAGGTAATAAATTCAAAATTATTTCATCATTCCTCATTCCATATTCTCTACAAAGCAATCATTCCATAACCTTCAAAACACTCCATAAAAATTAGGTTAATTGGTTAATTAATAGATTTATTTCTTAATTAATCCATTAATCACCAATTAAATCACCCATCATATCAATTAATCACCCATTATACCAATTAATCACCCATTACAAAAATTATCACCCATTACACACCAAAAATGCCCTAAAGGGCTGGCCACCTTTTTCTCCAAAAGGGACCGGCCATGCTCTATATATTGAACCCATTTTTCTCTAAAAAGCCAGGTTCATACTTTTGCTAAAATTCTCCAAAACTCTCAAACACTTTTCTCTGTAAATTCTAACTTTGTCATTGGAGGTTCTTCGGCCAAAGCCCCCCCCCATTCATTGTGGGCGCATGAGGCTCTTGGCCTTGACCTATGGTGTTATTTGTTTTGTAGGTGTAATTTTGTCCAAGATCAAGGAGGAAGAAATTTGCATCCACACTCGTATACAAGGTTGACAAACCTAACCTGAATTCGCAGCCATCTTCAGCACTTGAAGAGTTAATTCCTAGAAGAATGATTAGCCTTCTCTTCTCTTGTAATCACGTTAGAGTTCTCTAGTTTTCAATGGGACAAACCAATCTATTTGGAACAAGGACAGACCACCGAGAAAAGGGACCAAGCATATATATATATATATATACATATATATATCAACATTGCAACTGCTTCCTCCCATTATGTGAGCAGTTGCAATCAGTTGTTAAAGAAACTAAAACTGCATCATTCTAATTTCAAATTAGTTTCTTATAGTTTTCCCTCCAAATGGTTGTTATCCGGTTATAACCCTAATTAGGTCTTACTTCATATATAGCTCATATTACTTGTGTTATTGCATGACTTGGTGTTTGATCTTGCTCACCAAAGAAAACCTTACATTCTCCCACATGAGCAAGATTAAACACTCTAACATTGCTGCATTAAATAGGTAACATGTGATCACTGAGCTATTAAACAAAAATGACTTATGACTACTTATCATTCAATACATCAGACGAACTTTAGAAAAGCTGATATTAAAGTTGGCATCAGGTCTTCTGAAATCACAACTGATCATATCAAATATAAGCATTGCCAATGAGGAAACCTTATTTGGGATCATTATAGTATACTAATTGTGCTCCCACATTTCTTTGGTCTTGAGATATTAAATGAATATCTCATACATGTGAAACTTGCAAGAATTAACACATGCACCTGACATAATTTGATGTTGTACTGATTCATTATAATCATTAAGTCAATTAAGTACATTCATAATACATCATAAAATGGCAAGATATTAACCATAATTGTCTCACTCCCACATTCAAACTTAATCAAATGAGTTATGTAAACCCATACTTGTAACAAGATTATTGAAACTTGTAACATGTATAGCTTTTGTTAGAGGATTGGCTATCATATCACGAGTGTTGATGTGCTCAATGTCTATAATACTTTCTTTCACTTTATCCTGCACCTTCAGATACTTAATATCCATCAACCTTGATGCTTCATAACTCTTATTGTTCTTGGCGAAGAACACTGCAGATGTATTATCACAGAATGTCTTCACTGGCCTTTCAATGCTTCTAACTACTTTCATATGATAAATCAAATTATTCAACCAGTTTGCTTGTCTCCTTGCCTCGAAACACTCAATATACTCAGACTCCATTGTTGACACTGCCCTCGCTTGTTGCTTCTTACTTTTCCATGAAACTGCACATCCAGCTAACATAAAAACTTAACCACTAGTTAACATTCTTTCATCAACACATCCTCCAAGATCAGCATCAGTATAACATGTTAATTCTAGATCTTCAACATAGTGGTAACACAATACATAAGATTGTATCTTCTTTAAGTACCTGAGTATTTTCTTTCCAGCATTCCAATGAGAAATGAGTGGATTCAATTGAAACTTTCCCAAAACACTTAATGCAAATGCAAGATCTAGTCTGGTACAAACTTGAGCATACATCACACTGCTAACCAACGAAGCATAAGGTTTGTCCTTCATCCGTTGAATCTCGAATTTAGTTATGGGACATTGCTTGGTAAAGAGTTTGTCTCCTTTACCAATTGTCACATCTCCATTGTTGTTTTAACATCCATTTGATGAAGTTCTAAGTTGAATTGTGCAGTTAATGCCATAATCACACGAAATGAGTCTTTGGTGGAAACGGGGGAAAATGTTTCAGTGAAATCCACACCTTCCTTTTAAGTAAATCCCTTAGCCACAAGCCTTGCCTTATGTCTCTCTACATTTCCTTTTGAATCTCTTTTAGTTTTGAACACCCATTTGCAGCCTATAGCCTTAATTTCTGGTGTTGGTTCCACTAAACTCCATATGTTATTACTTGACATAGAATTTAATTCATCAACCATTGCTACAAGCCAAAAAGAAGCATGAGTACCTGTCATTGCCTTTTGATAAGTGATTGGATCATCTAAATCATTGATATTGCTGGCCTTCTTTGTCTAGAAGACTTTCTTGTGGATTGCAAAGTTTGAGCACTAGCTATTGATTATGAAGGCTAAAATGAAACTAATGTAGTACTAGCACTAGGCCCCTCAATATTTGTATCATTAGTATCAAGAAATGGTTGTGATAAGGGTAAAGAGGGCTAAATATTACTCACTGATACAATAGATGCAGGAAAATGAATGTGTGCAGTCAAAGTGTCAATATATGGAGTTAACATGGGAACTGGCAATTTTAACATTGAAACATGATTTTCAAAAGGCAAATTGGTACATGCAAACTCATTTTCTTCCTCAAAATTATTCGAATACTTAGAGCTAACTTCATCACAACTGTCATCTTCAATAAACTTTGCATTGTGGGTCTTTGCAAGTCTAGTGTGAGATTGTGGGCAATAAAATCGAAATCCCTTGGATCTTTCAGCATAACCAACAAAGTAACAAGTTGTTCTCTTCAAATCCAATTTTTTTTCATTTGGATTGTAAAGCATGGCTTCACAATGCGCAAAAACTAGGTTTCCTTCCTGTCCAAGCTTCAAAAGGTGTGAAACTGGCAGCTTTGGTTGGCACTCTATTGAGTATGTAATTGGCTGTTTTGATGGCTTCACCTCATAAAAATTTTGGAAGATGTGCATATGAAAACATGCTCCTCACCATGTCTTTAAGAGTTCTATTTCTTATCTCAGTTACTTTATTCTGTGATGGTGTACTTGGGGTTGTATATTGAGCCACTATACCCTTTTACTGCAAACACAATGCAAATGGTCTCTTAAGTTGCCCTTGTTTTGTGTATCTCCCAAAGAATTCACCTCCACCATCAGATCTCACTATTTTGATTTGCTTATTCAATTGTTTTTCAACCTCAACTTTGAAAATTTTAAAACAGTTTAAAGTTTGAGATTTTTCAGAGATAAAAAACAAGTAAATCTTGAAAAGTCATCAATAAAGAGAAGGAAGTAAGGGTGTCCACATATTCTTTTTGTTGGAAATGGACCACAAACATATGTGTGAATGATCTCCAAGATATCACTGCTTCTTTTAGCTTTGTTCTTGTTGGTTAAATTAGTGGTCTTGCCCTTAAAGCAATCTATGCAATCCTTGAAGTCATCAAGGTTAACATTTGACAACATAACATCCTTCTTAAGTCTCAACATTCTGTCTTTGGAGATATGCCACAATCTTTGATGCTAAAGCATGTAAGATGTATCATTAGTGAGCATTCTCTTTGGTGTAGAATGCACTATATTGAAACAATCATGATAATATGAACATTCAATTTGCCAAAGGTCACCATTTGGGAAAGCATAGCCAATAGCACTGTCAAACTGGTTCTTAAGATAAAATTTTATTTGATTGGAATCTCCAATACAAGAGAAACCATTTTTAACAAACTGAATCACTGAAAACGAATTCCTTCTAAGTGAAGGGACATAAAATACATTGTTTAATGCTAAAATATAACCAGATGACAATTTCAACATGACAGTACTAACTGCTTCAACCATGACTTTATTTACATTCCCAACATAAACATTATAGGACTCTCTACTTGTCTCCTTATGGCTTTGAAATCCCTACAAAGAATTCGTTATATGGATGGAACATCTAGTGTCAAACCACCAAGAGTTTTGAAGTACAAAAACCATATTTGATTCCACAGTAACAAAAACATCAAAAACAGTCATACTTTTCCTGATTAACCATGCTTTAAAATTTGGGCAATTCTTCCTTAAATGTTTAATGGATTGACAGTGATAACACTTTTTAAAATGAGTTTTTGAACCTGTAAACCAAGTAAGATAAAGGCTCCAACAGTTTTGAGAGATACACCAAACCTTTGATTTGTTTCTTGGGACCAATTGCAGCATTTGGAGTGGTTCAAGATTCAAAGGCTTTGTTGCCCTTATAATTATCATTTTTGTTCCCCACAATCAGTTTCCCTTTGCCTTTGCTAGTATTGACAAGATTAGCCAGTTCCATTCTTTCAGCTTTGGACTTCTTCAACCTCTATTTCTCTTGACAACATATGGTAATGAGTTCGTTAATACTCCATGTTTCCTTCTGAGTGTTGTAGTTGACCTTGATCTGGTCATACTCTCCTGATAAAGAGTATAAAGCCATATGCACCAGAAATTGATCAGTGATACCAATTTCCATTGCATTCGGTTTGTTGGAAATATTCACCATCTTCAACAAATGCTCACGTACACTACTTGGCCCATCATGCTTGCTGTTGATAAGTGCAAAAAGTGATGCACCCATTTCTGCCTTGTCAGACTTCTTAAACTTTTCTTCAATCCTAACCATATAGTCTTTGGCTAAGTCACAACTAGATATACCACCTCTGATGTGTTCTTCCATTACATTCTGCATAATGAGAAGAGACATATGATTGGCTCTTTCCCATTTGGCAAAGTGTTCCCTTTCTTGAGCAGTGCTTCCATCAACTAAAGTTGTTGGTTAAGGAGTCTTGAACGTGATGTTGAACTCGAGCATTCCTAAGTTCATTTCAATTTGTTGCTTCCAAGTGTTGAAGTTGTTACCATTCAACTTCTCAATGTTAACAACTTTAAGCATATTTAACCGTGCAGCATGAGACATTTGGATTGAAAATTCATAAGTATTGTAAACAAGAACTAGTCTTAATTGTCTTGTCACACTTCAACTATGAAACCAGTTACACCTTTGGGAAAGAAACTGTCTATAAGGCATATGAATTTCAACTTCATTGCATAGCCAAGTATAAGGGACATAATCTTATGTAATACTACACCTTTAGGCAAGAAGTATCACACAAGCACTTAATTTCATCACTCACTATACATCAATTCATAATAATCCCAATAAATAAATTTCTTTGGAAATTTCTTAACTTGATAATATTATGAACTGCTATTTGTAGTACTCTTTATGAATGCATATAATCTTTATACTTATTCAAACACTTTGGTGTAAGAGTTAAGTATATTACATGATATCAGTACTCAAAATTCAACACATATATTTATGATACTGGTATATCATTTGCTGCAATGCAAGTTATTGCAGATTTTCACAACAGCGGAAAGTTCATCATCATCATCATCATACATTTATATATACATATATATATATATATATATATATAATAATTAGATTTGAAGGGACCGACTCTGATACCACATGTTGGCCTTTTAGAGATCAATACCATCAGACCCTTGCATGTTTATACTTAGTAAACCTATGCTATGCATGGACATTAAATGAACATACATCAACCTAATCTCTCGTATACAAGGTTCACAAACCTCACCTGAATTCTCAACCATCTTCAGCACTTGAAAAGTTAATTACTGGAAGAATGATTAGCCTTCTTTTCTCTTGCAATCACATTAGAGTTTTCTAGTTTTCAATGGGACAAACCAATCTATATGGAACAAGGACAAACCACCTAGAAGAGGGACCAAGCATATATGTATACATACATATATATATATATATATCAGCATTGCAACTGCTTCCTCCCATTAAGTGAGCAGTTGCAATCAATTGTTAGAGAAACCATAACCGCATCATTCTAATTTCAAATTACTTTCTTATATTTTCCCTCCAAATGGTTGTTATCCAGTTACAACCCTAATTAAGTCTTACTTCATATTGAGTTCATATTACTTGTGTTATTGCATGACTTGGTGTTTGATCTTGCTTACCAAAGAAAACCTTACACATAGACCTTACCTATCTTGAAAAAGAAAATACAAGAAAAAGATTGGGTGGAACCCAAACCCCTATATAAAACTAAAAGGTAAGAACCTACAACACAAACTGCAAAATGAAAAGAAAATCCAAAAAGATTAGGTAAAAATGAAAATCACACCTCAAGAAGGGGAGAAACCTGTAGGGTGGCATGCCCAAAAAATCTGAGTGCAGAATATGAAGAATCTCATTAGGAGGAGAGGCATGCCAAATAAGTGAAGACGAGAGAAGCCCTAAATTGGCTAATTTGTCAACAACTGCATTCCATTCTCGAAATGTATGATAGCAATAGAATACCATGTTCTACCATTGAAAAATACAATTTTTTTCCAATGTGTCTGGAGTGACAAGGAGGAGAGAAAAATCCAGAAACAAAACAAGATATCATGCTGGAAGTCACTTTCCAGCCATAATTTTTTCCATCTCCGCGCGTGAGCTAACTCTACAGTAATGATGACAGCATGAACTTCTCATAAAAAGAAGTACGATGCCCCAAGCTTAGGGAGAAACCACCAAGAAAATAACCTACAGAATCTCGGAAAACCCCACCACAAGTCGCATGACTTGGGTTACCTTTAACAAGGCCCATTAATATTCACTTTGACCCAAGAAGATGGAGGGGATGCCAAAGAACATGGACTATAGAAGGAGCTTTACAAAACTGAACCAAAATTCCAAGACAGACTAAAAGTTGCTTATCCAAAATACCTCGTACCTGACCAAGGGTGAAAACTCCAACATGCCTAATCCAGGCCAAAATAGAATGGCAAAGGCGTGAAAAGGGGGCTTACTTTCAAACTTCACTTTGTTACGCATCTTTCAAATAGCCATTAGTAAGAAAACCCTTGAAGTTAGCCAAATATTGCAAAGTTGTGGAGAAAACTACTTTGACACAAAAGCAAACCATAAATATGCGAAGGAACCCATAAGTGGAAGAATTGTGCCAAATTGGGTAGCTAGCCAACACCTAGAACATTGTGCAAATTCACAACTAAAAAATAAGTGTTCAATAGATTTAGAATTCTTGTAGCATAGTTGACATATTGGAATCTGTGGAATGCCCCATCGCTGAAGTTAATCCTCCATTGGGAGTTTTTTGAAAAGAATATTCCAAATTAAAATAGAGTAGCAAGGTGGAATGAAAGGACGCCAAATAATGGAAGCCCAACTCTTAACAAGAAATCGATGACGAATAATTTCATAGCCATCAGAAAACGAAAAGACTCCAAACGTAGAAGCTTTCCAAATAAACATGTCATTGTCCTCACCAATTGGAAGCGGCATCTCTAAAATCTCTTTAGTCAAGTCTAAAATCTCTTTGTTATGTGGGTAAAGAACTTTCCAGAATATTAAGAGGAGTGATTACTTTTTGATATTTGGTTGTATAATAATTAGGTTTGTGTATGTTATCGTTATGTCGTCAATATATATGATCAATATATTGTCATTACTAAAAAATGATCATTTATACAGCCAAATGGTAAAAATTAATCATTCCTACCACTTACCTTATAACCTAATACCAACCTTTTTTGTCGGTGGTCAAGATGTTTACTCAAAATAAGAATGGAAAAAATTGTAACACTATTTGGCACACAAATGGGATATGGGGATATAGTGCTCCACTCCCACAGGCACCGATATTATGTCAAATTTTCCTCATTATTTATGCCTTTGTGTTTATTATTATTGTTAATGTTTAGGGCATGAACCCTACTATATTTGGGGTTGATGTGCTCATCCAAACTCTTTGTATTTAGCCCCTATTTTATTGCAATTGCCTCTCTGTTATTTTAAAACAAAACACGGGTAAAGCGTCAAGACCTCACCGGCTTATATCTTAATAGGACGGAAGGAGGAAGAGAGTTTGGCTCCTTAACGTTAAGGAGAAGTTCTTCCCAAAATATTTTGTGCCCTATGTATAGAATTTTGTGCTTATAATTAGAATTGTTCATATTATAACTACTTTGTAAAGACCATATCTGCAAAAAATAAAAAATAAATTAAACCAAGATCATTTAGTTAATTAATTGTGGTATATAGATAGAAGATTTGTAATGCTTTTACTAAATCTGTCCATCTAATTTTAAACAGTTTAATGACTAAACAATCTTAGTTTTAATTGATTTTTTTGGAGATGATGTTTAAATAGTAATTTATAATATGAACATTTATGATCATAAACATGAAATACTGTGAATAGACCACGAGGTGTTTTAAGAAGAGTTCTTCTTAATCCTTGAAAAGCCAAGTTTTCTCTTGGAAAAGTGCCTACATGGTAAATACCAAATGGTAATTAATAAGGTGCTAACTCTTTTTTTGAACGATAATAAGGTACTAACTAACCACTATTTTTTAGGAGAGTTCTAATGATCGGAACCTTGTAAAGGTGTAAAATTGGATATGTTCCCTTTACATCGACTTCTTTCTCCTTTTGAAGGAATAAAGCATTTTCTGATTCCGGTAGAAGTATATTGGGCTTCTGAGTTCTGATCCAATATGTTCCTTTACAGATGGATTGGGCCGGTTAGTTTCCTTGGTACGAGGCATTTGGGCCTTGACTAGATAATGTGGTAAAAAAAAAACAAAAAGGGAATAAAATAAAATTAAAAAAAAAGGCGCGAACAGCAGAAAGAAATCCTTTCGTTTCTCTCTCGGTTTTCAGCCAGAGTCGCCTCCTCCTCTCAATCTCATCCGCTCCGCCGTTACTGCTACGGTTTTACCAAAGGTACCTTGTTTTTCTTCCCTAATTTCTGAATCTTCAAGTTGTCTTTGATGTTGGACAAACCAAGGGGTTATGGAAAGACGAGGGATAGATGACTTGGAAATCACTCAACCAAAAGCAACGGATCTCGCTCGAAGTTATTAATCATGGATTTGTTCACATGACCAAACCAAATGCTCGATTTGAGAAGAAGAAAAATGCTCTCTTCAGTTGCACAAAGCAATATATTTTAATCCATTCAAGTCTCCCTTAAACATACATATTAAGTCCTTTAAATAGAGAGATTACAATACACTGGTAGAATAGATACTTAATACCAATATTATAGTTTCCAGGCGTGTAATTAAAACATGGCTTTGAGAGATGAAAAGCCACCAAGAACATGGCATCAATTCAAACTCCTAGTTCCCACCGTAGAATTTCACTTGATTGTTATGGGTCAATTTTATGTGTTTATTTAGTCTGTATATACATTTCAAGTTATACTTTGAAGACATTTGCACATTGAGAGTCCATTAGGTCTGTGTCTGATATTTTGTCCTCTTTGTTAGGGACATGCTGACAGTAGTCTCGACCGACTATGGCAGACTAAAAAATCTGGAGCTAAGCAACACTCGAGCGATATATCTGTCTGTTCTCTACTATTTCTTCCCTCCGATTTATGTTCTTGAGGATACAAGTATTCAGTATTTGAACAAATGTATGATCACGAGCATTTTTTTTGTTTTCATTAGTATTTTGACAATTAATCTATGAAAAAAATACTAAAGATTTAATTATATTGCTCAATTTAGGATACTGTTTCCACTGGCAATGCATCATGATCTATGTGTAATCCATAACTAAATTCATAGTTCCGCAATCTACTCAAGTAACTGAATCACATTCAAACTATATAAAATTGTAAACCAAATGTAGAAATTGTACTAACTTGAATCGAAATGCTCTTCTCCTCTCTGTACTCCAAAATGTTTAAGCTCTCGATAAGGCAAGCAATAAGTGATTTGAACTTGTGAATAAGAGATCATAAACCATTCCTAATGTGACCAAAATTCTTCTCAACTCTTTGGTGTAGTTTGCGATCTTGTATACCATGTTTTTCATAGTTGATAAGTTGCCTGCACATATTTCTGTTGTTTTATATAAGACAAGCTATTGGAGGAGGGGGAATCGAACTAAAGGCTCCAATGTATGGGATAAATGCTCTTAACTACTTCGGGTAAGGAATACAAAATGCTCTCTCATGAGTTGTTAACCGCTTTCAGGTTCACACCAAATAATACAGGCTTGCTTGCCGAATTATTATGAGAATTGATTTCTCTTATTCCATATCGTAGTTTCCACCAAACAAACGTGGCCTTAGATATGCAAGTGGCCCTCTATCACAGTGGTAGAGAATAGTGTTGTCATTGCACAATAGTGTGGGTTTAAACCCTGTTAGCTCCCTAATTTAACATCTAATTTAACAAATCTATAGTTTGACCAAAAAAAAAAATGTGGCCTTAGATATTTCTTTTCAAATCTCCACAACAGGTTTTTTGTTTCACTTATTTGGTGTGTGGAAGGCAGACGAGGCGTTGATAGTGGTGGCCAGCATAAGGGAAGCTAAGCTACATCAACTACTAGTAAATTTACCAGAAACTGGCACTTTCAAGCCAAATTTTTCAACTTCCAAGTTGGAGTTGGTGGCCTAATTTTGATATAGTCAGCCTTCAGTTTAGTCAAGTGGAAATCGGAGTTAGGACAACAAAAAATTATAGTAAATATTGATTGGATGTGCGCTCAAGAATTCGAAGAAATTTAATGAGCTGATTTGAACAATTTTTAAAAGATAATACTCAACTGTATGAGAAAAATTGAGTAAAACTAAAATCGAGTTGTAGCCAATTGTGAAGCTTGCCCACATCGTTTGTTCAAAAAAAAAAATTGAGTTGTAGTGAGCCCTAAAATAGTGCAGCAAAAACGTCTCATGAGGATGGTCTATAATAAAGGGAAGTTTTAACTAGGGTGGCAGTGCTATCTACACATCATTTTTTATCTTTCAAGCACTCTTTTCAATATTTGACCATCAAATCGAAAGAATTGAAGAAGATCAAATAACAAAAAATAATAAGGGGTGCATGAGAGGTTAAAAGATGTGTGTGTATGACATTACCTTTTAGCTATACCTACACACTCAACCCCAAAACACCCTTTATTAATTGAGCATCTGTTTGGTAACCATTTTATTTTTAGCTTTTAGTTTTAATTTTTAATTTTTGTGTTTAGATAAATGAAAGTATGTGAGAGAAATGAGAGATTAAGAAGAGTGATGAGCGAGAGAAGATAATAAACAAGAAAAATTGAAAACAAAATCTTGAAAGTGGAACTTAAAGTTGTATTTGGTTTTTTTTATTTTTTGTGTGCATTTTCTTGTACAGTTCTTCTCATCTCTCTCACCATCCTTTATTCACTCTTCATTTCTCTTTTTTCCCATGCATTTTTCCTTCCATCACTAACACATGTGAACCAAAACGGAAAAGCGTAGCGTGGGTTCAAACCATTACATCACAAGGCTAATAATTCAGTGAGTACTAGTCATGACGAGTACGGCTATTTTTTTATTATTTATATATAGAAATACAAAGAGGAGAATAGCTATCATTTAAATAGAGTTTATTTGGAAGGATTTTGATATGCATTCGTAGGTTATTAGTACATCTCTTTCATTTTTAGAAGAGTTTCCAAAATGAATCATCCTCATCCTCATACAATACGATGGTAAAACTAGACTTGAAAAATAATCTAAAATATGAAAATCAAGCTTGTATGAAACGTGAATGATTATGATCCATGACCTCGGTGTTCCAGTTGATTAAAAATAAAATAAAAAAGGTTGAGATTTAGTCAAATTTCAACTGTTAACCTTGGTGTTCCAGTTGATTAAAAATAAAATTAAAAAGGTTGAGATTTAGTCAGATTTCAACTGTTAAGACGTAAAAAAAAAAAAAAAAAATCGAGAGAGTGCAAAACTCAAAAATAAAAATAAATAAATAAATAAATAAAAACCTTTATGATGCCAATCAATCACCAACTAAAAAAAAAGCCTGCAACTTCTTAAACCTCGTTTAGCACGTCGTATTAAGCATCGGATATGATTAATAATACGGTAGCAGTTGTTTGGTGCACTCTCGTACTAAATAAGCACCCGCTTAATTATACATCCACCAAATTTAGTACGGCTAACACCGGACAATTAATACAACCCAAAAGCTTGGTATTATTAGTCGGGGGTGCTAAACAAAATCACAATCGCTTCCCCTCTTCGGTTTCACAGATCTGCTCCTTGGCGAATCCGCTCCATCTTCACCAGAAGTTCCTTGACGAGTTCTTAATGCCGACAACCACTCCTCTGCAATCGGTCGCCGCTTCCTGTTCCGTCATGTTTCAATCGTCGACGTCAAAGCATGAAGACGTGGACGAAGAGGTAGTTGAGATCAAGAAGCCCGATTGATCGTCAACAACAACAGGCAACTCAGTCATCTTCCGCCACCGATAGTGTTGGATCCAGCTCCGACGGCTTCGGTTAACTTGGACCATGCCACAAATTGATTTCTTTTCTTCATCAATTTGGATCTTCAATTTAATTAGTAGTTGTTTTGGTTGGTGAATCGATGTGGGTTTTGGGTGATTGAAAAAATAAGGAAGTGGGTTCATATGGGAGGGTAGAATTTGAAGTGTGGGCAAGATGGTGAAGAAAGGAAGACAAGCCGAGAAAACTCCAGGGTTTTTCACCTTTCTTTTTTTTCTTTTTCTAAATTTTCTTTTTTAATTTTGTCTCAATGATGTTTAATTACTTTTTTTCTTCTTCTGTTTTTCTCCTTTTTTTTCATTTTAACAACAATTATTATGTTTTTTTTTTTAAATTATTATAGTCCGACGTATTATTCGATGGACAAATTAATCCGACACAACACTAAACGCCCGACTAATTTACTCAGTACTATCCGACGACTATTTATCATATCTAACTGAAATAGTCAATACAGTCCGAGCTGCCAAACGAGGCCTTAGTTCTTTTACCTAAACAAGGCCTAGAACAAAACTGTGAGAAGCTTAGGTTATCTCACCAAAAAGGCTAAACATAATCTCATGCAAAATTTTATACCTGTAAAAATATTTTTTTTTCTTTTAGTACATTGATATTTTTACATTGAAGGGATGAGAGTTTGGCTAAGCTACACAATGGGTAGCCTAATTTAATATCGAATTCACTATTCACGAGATTGAACCTAAAACCTCTCACTTCCAAGTGAAGAGGAATACCACTAACCCTGTAAAAAGTTATATTAAAATGAATACTACCAGACCATACTCATATACCATCTCCAACCGAAGGGGCTAAACATAGCCTCTTAATAATTTATTAGTTTTAAGTTTGTACTTTAAATTTTATGGGTTAACGTAATTAAACTACTATTTGATGTTTTCAAATGTAGCCGTTGAATTTAAATCAATTATTGAAACTGAGGAGCTGGGCCCCAAAAAAGAGGCTAAGAGAGGGGCTACATTTGGCCGGCCTGATGCCCATTTGACTAAATAATGGCCTAGTGGGCTCTATAGAATTATAGCTAGCCATCGGTTGGAGATGAATTTCTATACAAATTAGACTATTTTTTAACTTTTAAACATTTATCTCACTTCATCAGAGCAAATCCACCCCTAACAAATGAGCTGGGCAATAGCCCATTTTTCCCCTAGCCCCCCAAAAATCCACTCTACCCCCATCCAATTAGTTGGCCCAAAGTGGAGGCCAGCTTTGAGCCTAACACAAAATGGACTGAGTAAGAAACCGGGCCACATGACGTTAGCCATGTAAGGGAAATTCTTTTGCGGCTAGCGCGTGGGAAACACGCGCGTGTGGGAGCGTGTTCCAGATTAAAAAAAAATTGAAAATGTTAGATGAAGTTACCATTGGCCACGTGTCCACTTTTGGGCTGTTGGGTAACATCCCACATCGACCAGGGGAATGGATCATGTAAGCCTTATATGTATATTCTTATCTCTATCTAGCACGAGGCATTTTGGGAGCTTACTAACTTCGGGTTTTATTGGAACTCCGACGTTAAGCGAGTTCGGGTGAGAGTATTCCCAGGATGGGTGACCCATTAAGAAGTTCTCGTATGAGTTCCCATAAACAAAACCGTAAGGGTGTGGTAGGGGCCCAAAGCGAACAATATCGTGCTACGGTGGAGTCGAGCCCAGGATGTGGTGGGGACCCGAACTGAGATGTGACATGTTGGATTTCAACCTTTTTGAAATCCAATGGTCCATATTAATTAATTCAATAAAAAAATTATAAAAAAAATGTTTAAAAATATAGAAAAAATAAAATGGATTTCAACCTAACATATCACTTTGGTATCTGAGATTGAAAATCAATAGAAATGGTCCCTGAGATTGTCCACCATCCATTATTTTGGTCCTTCCGTTAAAAACTCCGTTAATTGGTCTTAGAGCTCATACCGAAAACTGAGATTTTTGGCCGGAAGTTTGGGTAATTTTTAAAACTTCGTAACTCAATCGTTTCTTAACCAAATTCGACCCATAATATATCAAAATGAAGATAGGAAAGTGTTGAACAAGATTATACCTATTTGGAAGCCCAATGGTTGCCGGGGATGGCTGGAAAATAACCTAAAAGGTGACTGGTCCATGGGAAAACTGGAAAACTTGCCGTGATTTTCTTTTTTGAATCACTCGATTTCGTTGAGTATTGAAGAAGTTATGAACGTTTAAAATTTACCCAGTTTCTAGCGAGTTTTCCAATTTTCTCACGGACCAGTCATCTTTTAGACTATTTTTCGGCCAAACCACGACAAATTAGCCATCGAGAAATGTACCATTCTCTTCGTCTCGTCGAGAAGTATAATTTTCATGTTTGAATCACTCGATTTTGTTCAGTATTGAAGAAGTTATGAACGTTTAAAGTTTACCTAGTTTCGGGTGAGTTTTCCCGTTTTCCGCGGACTAGTCACCTTTCATGCTATTTTCCGGCTATCTCTGGCAACTATTGGGCTTCTAAATAGGTATAATTTTGTTCAACATTTTCCTATCTTCATTTTGATATATTATAGGTCAAATTTGGTTAAGAAACGATTGAGTTACAAAACTTTAAAAATTGCCCAAATTTCTATCCAAAAATCTTAGTATTCGGTATGAGCTTCGGGACCACTTAACAGAGATTTTAACGGAATGACCAAAATAATGGATGATGGATAATCTCAGGAACCAAAGTGATGAATTATGCAAATCTTAAGAATCATTTTGACTAGAAAGCCTTTTTAAATTTTTATCCAATAGCAGAAGACCCCAATTGCCTATGCACTCTCCCCCACGCGCTCACTCCCCTCTGTCTTTCGCGCGTGGAACGCAGGTTAAAGTTTTACTTGTGTTTCTCTGTCTAAACAAGATATACGACATTGGTCGACATCGTATTTTAGTTCCCAGGTGAAAAACGAGGCTGATAAACCTAACAAATACGTGAACTCCATACGAGAATCCAAAACAAACAACATAAAGTAGGAATCAAACTGTAAAAACAGCTTCCGATCCCGTGTCCCGCTCCCACTCCAATCCCGCCACGTCATGTGCCCGACCAACAGACGCTGTAGATTCATCCGACGTGGACGCATCATGCACCGTTCATGCAGTCGCGCCCCACATTCGTGTGAAGATTTGGAGGGAAATCTGGGAAAATTAATGTAAACGCATAAATGCAAAATCTGCAGAAAAAAGGGGAAAAAATAAAAGGAGAAAAAATGGAAATATAAAATAAATACAGGGAAGAAGGGCTGTGATTTTGTAATTTACAAAGTGGCAATTGCATATATTTACAATCCAAACCCAGCCCCTTCTCTCTCTCTCTCTCTCTCCCTCCCCCTTTCTCTCTCACCGTCTGAACCTTCCCCTCCCTCTCTGATTCGAAGAATTGCGACGGCGATCGGACGTCTTCAATCGGCGGAGTTCCATACTCTCCGGCGAGGTAAGATTTTTGTGAAATCTTCCTTTGCCCTTTCAATTGGACGGTGTCGTTTTTGGGATTTGTGAGATTGAAGTATAAGCATTTAGGATATTTTGGTACAGATCTGGTGGGTTTTGATTAGGGGATTTTTGCTGTGAGAGAATTAGGGTTTCTGTGTCGGATTTTGCTTGGTTTGGGATGAATTGAAGGGCGGGGTTTTGAAAAATTAGGGTTTTTTTGGTTTCGGGAGGTTGATGTAGATGGACGAAGGTGTGAGATCTGTTGGCCCTTCTGGGGTTTTGGTGAAGAAAAATTCTTCTGGTTGTTTAATTGTGAGGAAGAAACCCGAGGGGTTGAGTGGTGCTGTTGGTTCTTCGAGTGCTCGGAAGGTTTTTGAACCCAAGGACAAGAAGAGGTCGAGGTTGGTCTTGAGCGATTCGGGGTCTAGTGATGAGATACCTCCTCGTAGAAAGGTGGAACCTGAAACTATACGGGTTTCCAATGGTTTAAGAGCTGTAGATAAGGGCATTGCTGAAGATAGTGAATTTAGTCAAAAGCGGGAGAGATTTGATCCGGTTAGGCGTAGCGAGGATGGCATGATTGGTAAAGGTTATTTGGATGAGAGTGGTGGAAAGAGAAGTAAGTTGGAGGTGTACGAATTCGATGAGTATGATGCAGAGATTTCGAGAAGGAAACGGTTTAATGATGGGGTGGGTGAGTTTGGGGGGAGAAGGTTTTCAGGAGCGATTCCTGTGCCACTAAGTGGCATTAAGAGGGAATTTGAAAGTGGTTCAAGAAGACATGTAGTTGACAAGAGGAAGAATTTGTACTTTGACAGGACGACTAGCTTGAACCGAGATCATACTGACAGGGGTAGGTTTGAGATGAATAGGGATGGAGCTCAGCTACCCTTATTGAGAGACAAGTTCACAGGTCAATCAGAGGAATCCATTAGGCTGCAGGGTAAAAATGGTGTTTTGAAGGTCATGGTGAAGAAGAAAAAGAATGCAGGTGGGCCACTGGAGAACTATAATTTTCGCAAATCTGAAGAAAATAGAAAGGCTCTGAGTGACAATATTGCGAAAAGTGCTATTATCCCTCCATTTTACTCTGAACCAAAGCTTATTGAGAAACCAGTTTCAGTGGTTAGGACAGTGAAAAACCATCCGAATGTGCGAAAATCATTGCCTTCTTTGAACAGTAAGGGCTCGGACTGGGATTCAGAGGATAGTGATACATCATTGAAACTAGGACCAAAGAGTGTGGAAGCCTCTAAACCTGTGAAGAGGGTGGTTTGCAAAGATGAAGGTGCTCCTTCATGTGAAAAGACTCCTCCATCCAGAATCAAAGAAGGTAAAGTTAAACGTGGTAGTGGCACGGAAAAGCAAAAACTACGTGAACGAATACGAGAGATGCTTCTGAGTGCAGGCTGGACAATAGACTATAGGCCTAGAAGGAACAGAGACTATCTAGATGCTGTGTACATTAACCCAGCAGGTACAGCTTACTGGTCCATCATTAAGGCTTATGATGCGCTTCAAAAGCAATTGAATGAGGAGGAAAATGAGGCTAAACCTAGTGGGGTTCAACCTATAACTGATGATGTACTCAGCCAATTAACAAGGAAAACTCGAAAGAAGATTGAGAAAGAAATGAAAAGGAAGCAAAGGGCTGATGCTGAGGGTGAAAATGCGAGAGGAGTCCGTATGAAAAGATCCGCAAGTATCAAGCGTGATCCAGAGAG
The DNA here is from genome assembly GCF_963583255.1 of Pyrus communis. Classification (NCBI taxonomy): domain Eukaryota; kingdom Viridiplantae; phylum Streptophyta; class Magnoliopsida; order Rosales; family Rosaceae; genus Pyrus; species Pyrus communis. Next base: position 17,634,103 of record NC_084808.1, on the reverse strand, counting down.
CATGGATAGTGTTAGTTATGAGGAGAAACTAAGCACCTACTTAAAGCAGGGTGGTAAGTCGTTCAAGGGGAAAATGAGTGAAAATGGTTTGGCCAATGTGAACTCAAATCATCCACACGAAAGTATTGAAAAACCGTCTTCAGGATCAAGTTCGCATATGCCACATGAAAGGAAAAGTAGAAAGCTTGGAAGGTGCACTTTGTTGGTTCGTGGTTCTAATTATGGGGTCAACTCGGAAAGTGATGGCTTTGTTCCATATACTGGGAAACGGACGTTGCTTTCCTGGCTGATTGACTCAGGAACTGTTCAATTGAGCCAAAAGGTGCAGTATATGAATCGCCGAAGGACTAAAGTGATGCTGGAGGGGTGGATTACAAGAGATGGAATTCACTGCGGTTGCTGTAGTAAAATCCTCACAACTTCAAAATTTGAGATTCATGCAGGAAGCAAGTTGCGCCAGCCATTTCAAAATATATGTTTGGACTCTGGCGTTTCCCTTCTGCAGTGTCAATTAGATGCATGGAATAGACAAAAGGTTACTGAACGCATTGGCTTCCACTCCGTAGAAGTCGACGGTGACGATCCAGATGATGATACTTGTGGCATCTGTGGGGATGGCGGGGATTTGATCTGTTGCGATAGCTGTCCATCAACATTTCATCAGAGCTGCTTGAATATACGGGTATGTCGCGTTATTTTTCTGCAGAGTGCAGCATATGCTGGCGCTGTATATTTTCAACAGTCCATTTTCTACAATCATCTTCTTTTGTCATATATTTTGGGTCATTGGGTTAATTTTTCCCTTCTACCTATGAAGTCCGGTGAAGTGAGGTTTACTTTTGAAAGAAAAGGTTTAGAGATTGTAGTAACATCTTTTTATTTTTATTTTTATTTTGATGAAGGCTGTAGTAACATCTTTAATTTTGTATATGCATTGTGGCATTTGTTGTGTCTTTTTGTGGCATGGGAAATCATTCTTCGTAAGTCTTGACACAGGTACCTTTCTTTTTTTTTTTGGGGGGAAGACACGGGTAGCATAATACTTGAATTTTATGGATCAATGGAGAGAGAGGTTGAATGATCTGAGTTAGCTCCAAACACTCCAAACACTTCTGATGCTCTTTATCAGGATTGTAACTCATATATGTTTGGTGAGGGAGACTGCCTTTTTGCAGTCATGCTTAAACTACTTTGCTGTTATGGTTGAGCTTTTGCGTTTCAGTTGTAATTTTAGTTGTTCAAAGTACCATATCATCAATTCAAAGATATTGCATGTAAATTTTGGAAAGGAAAATCTTGTTTAGAGCTTCTGATGCTCTGAAAGTTGTGGATACAAATTTGATCCAGTTTACTCTAAAATGCAAGCTAAGACAGTGTTAGTATTTGTCAAATTTTTTTTCCTTTTGAGTTTTGTGAACTTGCAAAATAATTTCATTCTGATTGTACACTCATGATTAGGTATTAATACTTTTTTTTCTCATTGCAGATGCTTCCTCCAGGTGATTGGCACTGCCCAAATTGTACATGCAAATTTTGTGGGTTAGCAAATGAGAATGTTGTTGAAGAGGATGATACAACTGTTGATGCACTGCTCACTTGCTGCCTCTGTGGGAAAAAATGTACTCATCATTTGTTTCCTTGCTTTTGAAATTCTTGGCGTCTGCACATATGGTTTTTTTATTTCTTTCCACTGCTTTCAGATGCACTGCTTGAAATATGATTTTCTGCTTTTGCAGGTCACATATCATGCTGTCAGGAGATGGATGGTAGTCCTGCTGATCCTCCTAGTTTAGACTCTTCATTCTGTGGGCAGAAATGCAGAGAGGTATCACTTCATTTGTGGTTTCAGAAATTTTATTTTCTTGATATGTATGCACATGAGGTCTGACTGTAAGTATCGAAGTTCTTAGATATGAAATTATAAACTAATAATGTCCAGTTGGGGGTAATACCTAAATTGATGCTTCATCGATCTTAAAGTTTATTCACTACTTTCATATTTTAAAGAAATTTCTCCTTGTTTTTGTTACCGATGTTTCCATCAATGTCAATATTTCTGCAGATATGAATGATCAGTATTTCCATGGATATTGACATTTTCATCCTCGTCAGTCATGAAGGCATTTTTTAAATTAAGCAAAGTGTTAATTTTTTTTTATCAATACCTAAATGTCAAGTTATGAAGTGTTATAAAACTGTAAATGTTGGTAAATCGTTTGTGAAATAATCGTGTTATTATTTTCCTGTTATGACCTTTTTCCTTAACAAAATCTCATATGTATTAGATTGATGTACTAATGACATTTTTCTTCCCATGCAACCTCTTGTAACTTTTGTTCTCTTTTTAATTCACTGTTTAACTTTAATTTTGTTTTTCTTTAGCTCTTTGAGAATTTGAAGAAGTATCTTGGGGTCAAACATGAACTAGAAGCAGGATTTTCATGGACACTTGTTCATAGAACTGATGAAGATGAAGGGTTCCCGCAGAGGATCGAATGCAATTCTAAGCTTGCTGTTGCTTTGACTGTTATGGATGAATGCTTTTTGCCTATTGTTGACAGGAGGAGCGGCATCAATTTAATTCATAATGTTCTTTATAATTGTGGGTAAGTGCTGATCTCCATTGTTGTTGATTTAGTTGACAGTTGATAAAGTTTGCTTTTCAACCATGTAATTTTCGTAAATAAGACCTGGTTATCTTTCCTGGACCTTGACACACCAGGTTGAAGGTGGGGGTCTTTAGTTTTTGAAATACAAGATAAATGTCTGTGTATCTTGTGTTGTGTTACATTTACAAATAGTAAAGTGCTGAGATTAATTAAAAATTGCAAACTCGGTACAAGTACGCTGTTTAGATGATTTTTTTTGCGTATACGATAAGCTGTTGGATATTTGGCTAATGAATTGTTTTGGCCCATTTTCTTCTTAGATCAAACTTCAATCGGCTGAACTACAGTGGCTTCTACACTGCTATTTTAGAGAGAGGCGATGAAATAATTTCTGCTGCATCAATCAGGTATATTCTCATATTTGATAGCTTTTTATATCTTAGTTGTAAAATATTCATTTTTTCATTTTCTTGGGCTGCGTGTTTGCTTTTTTACTTCTATTGATTATTGGATTGGCCCAGTTCATCTTTTCTTTCAGTTTCTCCAAAGAGTCATGGGCCATGGGTTATATGACCCCAAATTGGTTATGGCAATCTATGGTTAGCTTTTCGGTTTATCATGAAAGCAAATTCTTATAAAATATCTACTCTGCTTCTGGTTAGGTTTCATGGTACAAAGTTAGCAGAGATGCCATACATAGGAACTCGCCACATATATAGGCGACAAGGGATGTGCCGCCGGCTTTTTTGTGCCATTGAATCGGTAAGCTATGTGAGCCGTGCTCTTTCTGTAATTTTACTTTCCCAAAAATAATATTCAAATTGATTCCGGCTCTCGGTTGTGGTCTTACCTGCTGTGTTTTGTAAATGGCTTTTGATTGGTCTTGTTCTCTCTATTTTGAAGGCTCTGTGCTCTCTCAAGGTTGAGAAATTGGTTATCCCTGCAATTGCTGAACTCATGCATACATGGACAGAAGTTTTTGGTTTTATTCCTGTTGAGGAATCATTCAAGCAAGAAATGAGGTCAATGAATATGCTAGTATTCCCTGGTATAGACATGCTACAGAAGTTGCTAGTGGATCAAGGCAATGAGGGGAACGTGACAGCAGACCCAGGTTTTCTTTTAAACTTGTATTTTGCTCTTCCTTAATCACAATATTAGCCTGCTCTCTGACATCAATTTTCCTTTTCCCTGTATTTTCCCTTGCAACAGGCTTAAAGCAATTAGAATGCAAAGGCAAAGATTTAATAAAGCATGGGAGTGGAAGCAAATCAGATAGTGGTTCACCTGCTAGTATTGATCCTCGTGGATCTGATGAAACCAGTTTGCCTCACATAAATGAAACATTTGATGAAGGTACTGCTATGGTTTCTGGTTCTCGATGTCTCGGTGTCTCCTTAAATGATACTCCTGTGATGAGTGGTTCTTTAGATGGTTCTGATGAACTTAAAAATTTAGATTCCACTGAGAGGAGTGTATCTTCTGACTCTCTTTTTGGGGCCGAATTACCTGGATCTACTTTGGACAAGGAATGCCCTATTGATACAACCCAAGAGACAGCAACAGGAGATAAGCCAGTGCTGGATTCTCCTGTTGAAGATAAAACTCAGTCTACCTCTCGCGGCCCTGGTGAGGCTCCGGCAGAAGAAGATGAGCCGGCGCTGGATTCTCCTGTTGAAGATAAAATGCAGTCTACCTCTCAGGGTCCTGGTGAGGCTCCAGCAATAGAAGACGAACCAGTGCTGGATGATTCCCATGAAGAGAATGTTGATGCTCCCTGTCTTCAGCCTATTCCTTCTTCTGAAGAAACTTTCGCCGAGAACCCTGCTGAGGAAGTTAATGGAAATCAAGATTCCAGTTTCTGTGGTGCTAATGAGAGTTCTTTGCCCAATAATTGTGATTTGAATATTCAACTTGATTGTGAGGCAAAAAACAAATCGTATGTGGCTTCAGAAGTCGCATCTGATGCAAGGTGGTGTGAAAAGAGCATTCCTCAAGCATCTAGTGATGGTTCCAAGGCTGATTCGGGGAACGCTGAATCTGGTTCTGTTTGATATATCTAAGAAATCTTTGCTGAGTCCTGTATGCCTATCCACAAATATCTCTCAATGCGGGAATCTCTCATATGTTCACAATTTTGCAGGGCATTGGAGGTGAAGGCGATGCCCTGACTTGGATTGTGTGAATAAGCAGAATTGATTACAACTACAAGGAATTTGATAGCCCTTTGCCTTGTTTTAGTATGGTTTTAAGGTTCTAGTTCAACTTTTAAGTGGACTTCAAGATTATTTTTTATCCTTGGAAGTTTCAAGATGTGCGTTGTTGCATCTAGGATGGTATCATGTACAATTAAGTCAATTGAAGGTGCTGCTGTCAAACGCCACCTTAAATGTCCTGTAATATACTGATGCTGCTTCATTGTGTGTACCTCTGGATCTGCTTGATGTGAGAGGTTTGGGCTTTCTCCGATGTCAGCTCGTGATGTGGCGTAGGTGGTTTCAGAAGATTACTCAGCAGATTCTGTCATGTCAGTTTAACCTTTGTTCCTAGTACCGGTGCAGCATTGACAACACACCTCAGCCGCTGTTATGATTGCCAGTTGTTTGGAAGCACCGAGTTTCTGTATTGTCAGCTTCTTAGCTGAGATGAGCTTCTCTTTCAAAATTGGATTGAAGAGGAGAAAGGTGATCTGCTATCGAAAGGAGTTGTTCCCGTGCATTTCCATGAAATGTCTGATGAACTCATCGGATATGTAGAGTTATTGGACGAAAAAATTTCATTGCTCTTAGGATGATACGATCTTTTCTGTGAATATGGTTATTTCTATTTCTTTAAACTGTTCAAGTTTTGTTTATGTAGTTTCTCATGTATTAGTCAAGGCGGTTTTAATGTTTGTTGTCAAACTGGGTCTACATTGTACCTCAAACTACCTGCTGCTTTGTTAGGCATGTTGTGGAATATTATATGAGCTCTCTTTGTTACTTCTGTCATCTTTTGCAATTTAATTCGGAGTTGCGCTAAGCAACGGCCGCCGCCGTGCTCTCAAGGGCGGCTATCAGCTGTTGATGCACTGCGGGACCCCACTTGTGATCAGTTGCTTGATGTGTGGTTCGCTCATCCGGCTGTGTCGATATATATAATTAGAAAGTCTGTTGCAAACCAACAGGCAAGCAGCCGGCTCGTTGTCCATTATTTATACAAGGGAAGGGACGTGCGTGCATGAATGTCCCTCTGCCTTGAGTTGTGCTCATATAAAATGCTTACAAGCAACCAATTGAATGAAACACTATTTGCCTATTCAGATTTGAGTAGAGTTAGGAATGCAGAGGGAAGCAAAGGACTTATACACCGGCGTAGTCCCTTACCTCTATCGGGTCCTTTACCGCCAGCTTAGGCGTTCGCGGAGATATCAAAGGGCCGAGGTTGAAGAAGAGGAGCGGTGCGGTTTAATTAACAGAAGGCTCAGAGATGTGAAACAAGTGTAAGTTTTGACTAGGCGAAGGTTCAGAGTTGTGGGAGTTGCAGTCATGATTTCGAGGTGGAAAAACATTATGCCCTGTGATATGGTTTGAACTTTGAACTTGAAGTGTAATACATACATCATGTATGTATTGTATTATGATTATGTTCGATAAAATTTTTTTTTTTTAAATAACAGTTATGAACATGTCTTCGTTATAAAATCAATCCAAACGAACTAGTTTTTTACTGAATTCAAGTGTGTTTTAATGACCTAAAAAGTGCTTTTGGAGAATGAGAAAGCACTTTTAATGAGTATTAGCAAATATGTTTTTTTTGTTAAGATTATAGACTCGTTTGGAAGTGCTTTTAAAATGTCTGGAAACTTTTTTAGAGAAAATGACTTTAAATTCCAAAAGCACTTGAAGTGCTTTCTGGAAAAAGCACCAGTTATGTCAAATGTTTTTCCAAGATACTTTGGCAACTAAGAATAAGTTCCAAAAGTACTTTCAGTCTTTCACCATAAATACTTTTAGCTAAGTACTTTCAAACAAGTTCTTAAAGTCTAAAATCACTATTGGCCATGGAGACAGAATCACATAGGCATGAAATTACCATTAAACCACGTCTATTTTCTTTATCTTATATATACTAGCATTTGCCTACACTTTGTGTGTATGAACACATTTTTTTTAGAAAATGAGAAGGAGAGAGGGAAGGAGAGAAAGAGAGAGAACGTGGGGGAGTGGAAGGTTTTTTTTTTTTTTTGTGTTTTTGTGTGATAGAAGATTAAGTAGTATTTTCATATTCTTTTGGTCGACAAGGAAACTTCATTAATTAATAGAAATATATATATATATATATATATTTTTTTTTTTTTTCTGCTTCAATACATTTATTTACACTTCAAAAAGTCTCCCAACAAAAAAGAGTGATCTCGGTTTCACAAAATGGAGCTATCACTCTCGGCGCCACCCATTCCAACCCCTTCACCTCCGCTACTAAAACCGCTGGTGAGCTTCTCGGTTTCTCGTCCGAATCTCACACCCACTCCGCCGTCTCACCGCCCATTACTTTCTTCACTAAAATCAAACCAGCTCTTGAAGCTCAAAGCCACGGACTCTCAGAGAACAGCTCCGCCGCGCGCCTCCCTGGCCGAAAACAACGGCTCCACTATGACCGATTCCCCTATCCCAATTAGCTCAGGTAAACCTTAACCCTAATACTAATCCCAATCGCTGAACTGGATTTTAAAATTAAATGGAGTTCCTAATTGTTGGTGCAATTTTTGCAGGGGCTCGAATTGGGGAGGTCAAGAGGGTGACTAAGGAGACCAATGTTTCGGTCAAGATCAACCTGGACGGCACTGGAATCGCTGATTCCAGTACTGGGATTCCGTTTCTTGATCATATGTTGGATGTCAGTAATCTTTTTCTCTTAGCTCTTTGAAATTGTAGCTCAAAATTCAATCTTTGGTAAAAGGCATTGATATTGATAGTGTTATGGATTTTATTTTGTTAGTAGAAAAAGTATTTTCAGATATCCGAAACCCAGTATTAGTCTTAAGTAGACTATATTTCCTGTCTGTTTACAGAAGAAAGTTGGGTGCTTAATGTTTTTGTTTCTTGTGATTTTGTGTACGGTGCATTGACTAATTGTTGCGTTTATTTGTTTATTTCAGCAACTCGCTTCGCATGGGTTGCTGGATGTGCATGTAAAGGCTACCGGTGACATTCACATTGATGATCATCACACAAATGAAGATGTTGCTCTTGCTATAGGAACGGTACGGTAGAAAGCAGGCATCTTGATGTTTCCTTTGGAATCTATTGTCTTCCAGCTTCACTTTTTGGATTCCTCTCTGTCTCAGAGTAGGCAGCTGATTAAGCTAATTTTGCTTGGTGTGCAGGCTTTGCTTCAAGCACTTGGCGATAGAAAAGGAATCTACAGGTTTGGTGACTTCTCTGCGCCACTTGATGAAGCACTCATACATGTCTCACTGGTATGTTCTATGCCATCATTTCTTTAAGATTATTTAGTAATATTTGCCAATTGCAATGTGTTAAAATCTTAAGATGAACTTTTGGATTCATTTGAATGCTTGAGGACAAATTAATTTCAAAGTAACTTATGCTTTACAAAATCATAAACTTATGGCTTCATAGCCCATAAATGATCCCTCTAGAGATTTTGGTTATATCCAGATAAGATTTATTATATGACGAAACTGAGTAAAGCTTATCCTAAGGGTTGTGTTTGATCATGATAATTTAATTTCAAATAAAAGAGGTGACTTTTGCACCAGTTAGCACTAGTATCGGAGTGCTATTTATTTAAGAGGGATAGTTGTCCAGTGGTCGTATACTGTGTTATTTACTTAAGGTTCAGCTGTCCTTGTTTACTCCAAAAAGTAAGAAGTATTTGCTTAACTGGAGGTTGTATTCAGGATTTATCTGGACGACCACATCTGAGTTATGATCTCCAAATACCAACAGAGAGGGTCGGCACATATGACACTCAGGTATTTTACTCGAAAACCTGGGCTTCAAATTCCTGCTGCATATGTTATCCATCTGTAAAGTATTGCTGGAGATATTGGTTTAATATATGTTACTGTAGGGAGCTACATGAGAACTTTTCTTTCTATTTACTTTTGGAAGATACTAGGTGTTCCAATTTACTAATTGTTGTTTGAACTGTCCTTTTCATAGCTGGTGGAACATTTTTTCCAGTCTTTGGTGAATACTTCTGGTATGACACTCCACATCCGGCAGGTAACATACAGAGCTTCCTAAAAATCTTGAATCATCAAAATATTGTGTGTTCACAGACTAGAAGTAAACTTCAATGACTGATTGCCATCTCTCGTTGTGCATGAATTTCAATTCATTTTTGCGTAGACTGCAATATGAAACGGACATGTTATTTAACGTTAATTTATTGAATTTTTATAATTCTAATTCTATACATGTCAGTAACTACACCATTTATGATTTTATTGATTCATGAACTAGCAGGGTGTAATGGTTTTCAAATAGCTCCAGTTTCTTGTTTCTGACAGTTCTCTTCTTTTTTGGGCACAGCTTGCTGGAAGAAATTCTCACCATATCGTTGAGGCAACCTTCAAAGCATTTGCAAGGGCTCTCAGACAAGCAACAGAATCTGACCCACGTCGCCTGGGGACCGTGCCAAGGTTTGAAATGAACTTATCTCAATTGAAAATGAATCATAGTCTTTGAATGGATGGTTTATTCCATGAATTTTTTTAACTGCCCTTTGGTTAATCAACCATTTTGGTCAATGTTGTGTTTACTCTTTTGGTATGTGAAACTCAATCTTCACTTTATGGAGTCAATTATGCGCAGTTCGAAAGGCGTCTTGTCGCGCGCTTGATGCTTCATATTTCTTCAGTTCCTTGAAGCATACGGTGAGGGGATGGATGCCGCGTTGTTGGTCTCTGTCTACATGGCAGATCATTGTTGTATATGTAACATTATAATCGCAATAAACTTTTCCGTGTTGTTGATTCAATGTAGGAACAAAACCAAGGCTTTTGATTTGTTAAAAGAGTTTATGGAATAACCATCCATTTGTTTTCTATGAAAATGTAAAGGGAAATGAGAAGCATAACAAATAAGGAAATGATGGATGATTTGTTTTCCATGGATATAGCTGATGTTAACGATCAGTATTCCGACTTCAGCCTACAGGCAACCGTACTAGGCATGTCACAATTAGTTGTAGCTCATTTAAACGTATCTGGTTTTTCTTTAAGCCTAACAGTTTTATTAGTGGGGCAAGTTCATTTATGTAAGCACACTTACTTGTATTGTTAAAAATAAATGTATTTCTTTTCTAATATTGCTTCAATTTCATTATGAGGAGAGAATATACAAGATTACGTTTTCTTTTTTTTTTTTTTTGCTCAAATATATCGTGTTAAAATTTTTAGTATATTTTTTTATTTATGTGACAAATTTCTTGACCCTCCGCAACGCACACAGGCATGAATAGTTGTTTGAACACTAACCCACAAATGTAGGGGTATACAATATTAAGCTTTAACCACTTCATCAACAAATTTCTTTCAACATTAAAGAGTACTTGCCGATTTAGTCATCAAATTGTTATTTGAGCGAAAATAAGTGTATAAATTATGATTTTCGAAAAAATATACTCGTTTAAAACTGACAATTACCTCCTATTATAAGATTCGAAGCTATTCTATCCGACCAATTTTCCATAAACTTAAGTCACGTGATTTGCTTGTAACACGCTATGAATTTAGGAACTCAAATTCTCCATCCAAATTAGGAATAGAACAACAAACAAAAGAAAATGAGAGGAAGAGTAAGCATAAACATTAGAAAGACCAGTCTATCTATGGTCTTCATTGAAGGAAAGAGCAGTTACCAACAATTTACCAAGAACAAACCAATTTTAATTCAAACCTACCAAGAACAAGAAAAAACGATCGAGCCAACGCCGATGCGGACAAGGGCTACTATTCCATTAAGCCAGGGCTGGCAGCGTAGCATGTCCATGCTGAGGTATCTTGCACTTCTTGTAGTTCATGCAAGAGATGCTTACAGCGACTGTAACAAGTGCTTCCCATCAATATAATCAGTTATATCCTGGTTTGCAAGGTTACTTCAATTCTTTTTCAATCAACCTTTCGCCACCCGACATAACATCTACCGGCACCAAATTTGAACAAACTCCAAAATTAAACAAAATCAGAACGAAACATGCTGGTGTCAATTCTTTTTCAATCAACCTTTGGCCACCCGACATTACATCTACTGGAACCAAATTTGAACAAACTCCAAAATTAAACAAAATCAGAACGAAACATGCTGGTGTTTGTTATCATGAATCATCAGTGGCATGTATACAAAATGTATCATCCTGCAAAGTTTCTTTTTGTTTTGAAGCAGCGAATATCAACCAAAACTGCAAAAAAACACGGCTTATTTGATCCTTTTCTTGTGTTTGTAGATTCTTTCAGGGCTAATATATGTGAAAAATGGATGATATTGATGATTTACAGACATTGACTTCTGCATTGGAGTTTTTCTTAGAAAGCGGAGTGCTACAGAGTTGAAGGAGCCTTGCTGCATAAACATTCTCTGCCTATATATTGAGCCTATTGCAAAACCTAACTCAAAATATTCACACGAGCTTCATAGTGATAGTGTTTGATTTCTGGGTTGAATTGATTCAATGGAACTGTGTATATGAAATTGAAAATGTGCAGAGAGAGAAAGATTAAAGAGTCATGGAAGCTTCAAGGTCTAAGAATGCTCATTGGATTCTACTCTCTCGAGCAAGATGCTCGGAAGGATTATATGACCGTTGGAGGAGTAACAAACTCACTCTCCCTCATTATTACAAAAACAATCACAACCATCCATTCTTAAGTCATCATGTAAGATGCTAACACTTGTCATGAGCTATGACTCACTACAATCTAATCTAAGATGCCATATGGAATATGATCTGATGGCCCACATTAAATCCTACAATCTACATATAAACTTAACCATCACAGCAAATACATTTATACATCAACACTCCCTTCTAAATGTTTTGCTGATTTCACTCCAAGTGCAGCTCTTTAGTACTCAAATCGATCCTTAGGTAAAGCTTTAGTAAAGATGTCTGCCAATTGCTCTTCTGTTTTGCAATACTTCAATTCAATTGTGCCATCTTGAATTGCATCTCTTATGAAGTGATACCTTATGTTGATATGTCTAGTTTTCTGGTGAAACATTGGATTCTTGGACATGGCTATGGCAGAGGTATTGTCACATAGCAAGGATGTAGCCTCCACTTGTTCCTCTCTAAAATCAGATAGCACAAACCTTAGCCACATTGCTTGTGTTGTAGCTTCTGCAGCACTTACATATTTAGCTTCTGCAGTGGATAAAGCCACACTGCATTACTTGACAGAAGCTTAAGAGAATATCCCTGAGCCAAAACTAAACGTATAACCTGAGGTACTCTTCATATCATCTTCACTCCCTGCCCAGTCACTGTCACAATAGCCTAGTAACACAACTTTTTTACCCTTCGCATACTCAATTCCAAAATCCAATGCCCCTTATACATATCTTAGGACCTTTTTAGCTGTCCCCATGTGCTTTATGGTAGGCTTATGCATAAATCTTGCCAACAAACAGGATGCATACATCAAATCTTGTCTAGTAGTTGTTAGGTATAACAAACTACCAACCATCTTCCTATACAAGCCTTCATATGCTTCCTCACTTCCATCAACCTTAGATAGTTTTTCATTGATTGCAAGTGGTGCTTTCACTGCTTTACAATCTTTTAAACCAAACTTCTCATGTAAAGGCTTGGCATATTTCTTATGATGAATGAATATGCCCTTCTCAGTTTGAATTATGCCCAAACCAAGAAAATGATGCAGCAATCCCAAGTCTGACATCTCATATTGCTTCATCATGTCCATCTTAAATTCTTGAATCATTTCATCAGAACTCCCCTGTGTAGATAGTATCATCACATACAGAGACACAATAAGCACACCTGCATCACTGAATTTGGTATATAAAGTAGCTTCACTTTGGCTTCTCTTAAATCCAGATTTGTTGAAGTAAGTATCTATCTCATCATACCAAGCTCTGGGAGCTTGTTTTAGACCATATAAAGCCTTTTTCAGTCTGTAAAGCTTGTCTTCTTGTCCTTTCACTTCAAATCCCTGCGGTTGATCAACATATACTTCCTCATGCAGTGTACCATTTAGAAAGGCATATTTGACATCCAATTGGAACAATCTCCATTCCTTTTGAGTTGCCAATGCAATTAAAGTCCTAATGGTATCTGACACGCCCCGATCCCAATGTCCAGTTATTTGTATGATAAACTTTCAATATGTACACTTATTCTTTTATTGATATACAGAATATGATTACAAAGAAGAAAATTTACACAGAGGAAAGGAAAGCTTCAGATGCTTTGTGGGTTGAGATAGAAGTCAACACAACTGAAATCACACGTTTGTTTAGTATTGTACAAACACTGTATATTATTGTCCTTGTAAACCCTGTCAACCACAATCAGAAGAAATTTATTGTCTTAAACATCCTATTATAACTAGCTTAAAGAGAAGATTAGCATGTATTTATAAGAGAATTAACAAGACTATTAAAAAACAGAAGTTTTATCTTGATTATCTTAAACATCATTCATTTATTAGTAAGTATAAAAATACATAAATGCAACATAACATATTAGCAGCAAAAAGAGGAACTAATCAATCTTAGAAACTTTGAGAGAAGAAATAGAGCTTAAAAAAAAATTCAATTAGCAATAATATTAGTGAACAATAAAAGAGAAAAATTGACACACCCCGACCGAGATCAGGGCGTGCTGGCCGTCACGCGAAGGTGACGTAACCATGTGCGCGTGCGGAAGCTAATGAGAAGGTAATATAAAAGTACGAATAATTAAAAACCTAAAAGCATACAAAGTACTAGTGTATGTGAGACACAATTCAGAGCAAGTCTACAACAGTCCAAAAGGAAAAGATACGACATATTTACACCCGAAGGTGACCCTACAATGGTGAGTGTCTGTCAGAAATGCCGGGACGCCCTCTGGGATAAACCACCGAACTTGCTAGACCACTAGAACCTGGAGGGGCGCAAAAACAAAAGCGTGAGTGGGCAAAAACAAAGTTCTTTGAAAACTCTTTAGCAAAACACTTTCTAACCCCTCGCCGTAAAACCTGTATACTTCCCAGAAAATGAACATATATACGTATGTATAGGTATGCCAATCATGCTCCACAATATGCCATTCATGCTCACAATATGCCATTCATGCTCACAATATGCTATTCATGCTCACAATATGCCATTCATGCTTGAGAATATGCCACAACAGAATCTCAAAATCAAATATAAATGCTCAAGCATAACCACATCAATAACATATAATCTGGCAGTCGGGAGTCACCTAACGTGACATGTACCGCTGCATATAGAGCTCCAATCTCAACTCAACATCTGAATCTGCACACAAGTCGGAGCCACCTAACGTGGTCTGTACGACAGGACTGGGTGTAATATATACGCTCTAGTGCTACGATCACGTGAAGACTGTGCGAATAATCGCGGGTCACCTACGAGTCGGAACCACCTAATATGGTCTGCACGACAAGGCTTGCACCTAACTTGGATCCAAGGCGAGCGTGTGGTGCTGGTGAACATACACGTGAAGGACTCTGCCCCTCTCTGGGCGGGAGCACTAACACCGGGGGTGCAGATTATGAGCTCTCTAAGCATTTCAAACTACTATTGCATAATAAACAGGAATGCATAACCACATGAATACCGCTTACCTGGTACTTACCTGTGCGTCCACAGCACCAAATACACATTTATATATATGTATGCCACTACTAATACATGCGATGATGCGTAAACAACATTCATATGATGCATGGCATAAAACAAATAACCTTTTCTATTCTATTTCTGGGAATTTAGATGTATATAGGTATATACGGAAAACAAAAGCCCACTCACTGGTAATTAGAAGGGTCGTAGCCCCCCTGCCTCGAGTGTGTACGCTCGTCCTCGGAATACGAATCACCTAAACGCGACAAAGTTACGAAAACGTTAATTTAAAAGCACCTAAGCAACTTCTCGTAATAACTTCTCATACATTGCTCAAATTGGACAATTGAATATACCAACGTGACCTACACAACCTCAGGATCACACACATATTTTTAGAAAAAATTTTGGACCACGCACGCGCCCCCACGCGCCGGCCAAGGCACGGCCCTACGCGCCCCCCACGCGCGGCCACGTGCACTGCACACTGACGGCGTCAGTTGACGCCGTCAGGAATATTCCGTCAACTAACGGAATATTCCATTAAATCTAACCAGATTCCGTCCACTGCCGTTAGGAATATTCCGTTAGACATAACGGAATATTCCCCTTTCTTCTCCGGCGAGCCTCCGGCGCCGGCGACGGCGCCGGAAAACTGGGTAATTTTCAAACTAAGTTTTCTCCTTCGTTTTTCAACCATTTTTCACGTTCTTTATACCAAAATGAAGCCTAGGACTAGTAGAACAACGTTAGACTAGTTTTAAGGCCTAAAAATTAAGGAATCTCACCTGTCTTCAAGGTCAAAACTCGGCCAACTTTGTACAGGACGATCGTGACGTCCAAATTCACCCAACGAACTACTCCGAGGCTCCTTGGGACCTCACAAACACATCTACAAGCTTAGAATCTCCTAAAACAAGCTAGATTAGGTTTGCATGAACAGTGCAATAATCGGACCTCGTGATATCGACGTGAAAATGGTAGTTTCCTTACCTGAAAATGGCACCACTGGACTCCTCTCAGCTCCACGAACACGATGGTGGTCTTGGTTTCTCGATTGGTGAAGTATTGAGTAAGTTTGTGTGTATGTCCGTGTGTTGAAGAAGGAAGAAGAAGAGAGGAAATGGACTCGGGGAGAGAGAGAGAGACTGAGAAAAAGAGAGAGAGACTGAGAGACAGAGTGACAGAAAGTGAGGAAAAGAGGGAGGGAATCCCGGAAAGTGATAGTGTGTGTGTGTGTGTGGGTGTGATCCAATACATTCCACACCACACCAACAACTAATAACGTGACAAAAACGATCTAGGGGTAAAATCGTAAATTCATACGTACGTTTTAATAAATCCCGGGACGGGATGTTACAAAAATCACCTTAGACCAAAATAGCTTAATTTGTCATTATCAATTAAGAAAGCATAATCATGTTTTACAGAATAAAGAAAATTCACAAGCAAATAATATTGTAGATCTTATTATTAGACAGTCAGTAAATATAAAATTAGAAAATAACGTGCATAATTATTTATTACACTTGTTGCTAAACTATTTTCAGAAAAAAAATCCATAAAGACTATATTAGACAGAATTTAGATTATATTACATCCCAATTAGAAGATAATAATAAAAATATTTAAAAGTTTCCTAGCAAAAGAGAGATAAAAAGACTTATTAACCTTATAGATAGTAAGCCTAAGCAAATAGAACTTAGATCACTAGAAATAGCTGACCAATTAAAATTAGAAGAAAAAATCAACTAGTACAAAAAGAGTTAACTGAACAAATAGGTAAGTTACGTAATAAAATAGATAGATTATTAGTTTAATGACCGATTCTAGAACCAATAGGAAATGTTTTCAAGTTTTGAAAGAAATTAGGAAGTTAGATAAAAAATCAATTGGTTTAATAGACTTTTCAACACAAGTAACTAGTAGTAATATCTCAATTAGACAAAATAATTTAATCATCCAATTAGTTTTAAATTTAGCTGAAAAATTAAATCAAGTTGAAGAACGAAAAGTAGAAATAAATCAAATTTTACATAACACATCTTCATCATACCACCAATTTGTTACAAAAATTAGAAAATTCAACTTTGAATACAAATAATCATATTAAAAGATCTAAGATAAATCATTTTGATAATAGAAAATGGAACTCTTTAGAAGAATAAAGAAAAATAGGTTATTAAATGCATAGAACAAGAGGCCATTGAGCCCATAGAAGATAGAAGAGAGAGATGTTAGATGGGCTTTTAGAAGAAGATATTGAAATGGAGTATCATCATACATACAAAGAAAACAAAAAATGTATGAAAGATTTCTTAGGACTATTAACAAAAGATGATATGTTATTAGAATAAATTTCAAAAGCAAAATTAAGAATAATGACAATGGATATGAAATATGAGATCCTGAGCAGAGCATCACAGTCAATGAAGGAGCTACAATTACAATGTGTTTGGTATCAGTCTATCTTTGATCCAAACCAGAGATGTAAATTATTACAAAGGTATATCCATAGTTGGCTAGGATTAATATGAAAGATTTTAGATCATGACATTTTAGTTATGAGCATAAGAAACGGCATAATGTAGTAGAAGCTACCCAACCTTACTATTAGAGTTTGGCTATGTTGATTAGGATCACTTCCTAAAAAGCTTAAGAAAGTAGTGGAAGGTTATTTAGAAGAATGGAAAGAAATTTGTATAAGTTTTATTAGTAGTATTCTAGGTTGGTATATGCATTTGCACAAGGAGAAAATTAGGCATATAACCATGATTAATGAAGAGTCCTTTAGATTGTCATCTATACCACCACACATATGAACTCCTTCATACAAAAATATTTTGACATATAGAGAAACTCAAATGTTAGCTTTGAATGAGTTTGAAGATTTGAAGTATGATATGATATTAGTATCAAAAAAAGAAATGTACATTTACAACAAGATAAAAGTCTGTCAACATCCCTAATGAAAGCCTCAAAATTAAAGGAGAAACTTCAAATACTTATTACAAGATAAAAGAAGATAGAGAAATAAAGGTAAAACTAGAAGAAGGAGATGAACAATACTGAAACAATTCGGTAGAAGAGGAACTGTATAACATTGACAACATGACGGAAGCATAGAAGAGTTGTCAGTAGATTAGCAAAAGATGAAGTAGCATAATAATACAAGAAGTAATAGTAGCACCATGCAAAACTACGTACAATATTTCAAACATTAGAAAAATGTAAACATCATTGTGAGACCCGCCATGATAATTAAATATGACATAAGAGTAAATAAAGAAAATAGTTTGGCCTATTATAGACCTTTCATACCAAAAATGTCCTTATGATTAGGATAAAATAGTAGTTAGACCTTTTCATTAAGTCTCTGGTTTTTTAATTCTTCTTTGGTATCCAATTTTTAGTGTCAATTACAATGACATGAAAACTATGCAATAAATCTTTGGCCTATTTTTCACTGGAAGATATCCTCAGCTTTGACGATGAATGAGATTGTGTGATTGTTGGAATAAAATACACAAGAATTTCATCCTTTGTGTTAGATTGGCTTTTTAGATGATGTAGTCACAACACCTCAACACAAATTTTTCTTCCAGTATATAATCATTTTTTGACTTATTGTCACAAGTTCAGTCTAATTTGTGTATATTTATTTTTTTCTAGTGAAAACTAATGAAAAGTTATAAAAAACTTCTATTTAATCTTTGGGACAAAAGTTTTTGAAAATACCGATCTTGCCCTTTAAAACATTTAGAAAGCTTGGTCCATAAAAAAAGCAGAAGAAAAAAGTTACTAGACACAAAAGTGGTCTAAAAAGGCAAACATGCAACAAGTTCACGTGTTCCTCATCAAAACAAATGTGAAAGAAGACAAAGTAAAAACACGCATAAATGTTTTAAAGACAACCACAAATGATTTCCTTCTTTTGTGGTTGTCTTTGCTTTATCTTCTTTTGCATTTGTTTTGATGAGAACCACGTGAACTTACTACATGTTTGTCTTTTTGAACGACTTTTGTGACTGGTAACTTTTGTCTTCTGTTTTTTACAAGGACCAAACGATCTAAATGTCTTAAAAGGTAAGATTAGTATTTTGAAATCTTTTGTCCTAAAGATTAAATTGAAGTTTTTGAGAATTTTTTATTAGTTTTTCCAAAAACCTATGGGGTGAGATTGTAAAAATATTAAAATTGTTGTTGAAGGTCCCAAATGTTTTTATGGGCAAAGTATAATAAATCGACGGCTACAAAATCATCACTAAGGAGTGCACGAAGGGGTGCGCCGCAGCGTCTAATCACCATCTAGGGTTTTAAGCATTACGAACTCGCTTAAATTTGATCCTTTTAAGACCATCTTCTTCCTCACTAGCCCCCTCTCACCCGGCGCGCCCACACTCACACACTCGCACGCAGAGTCACAGAGAGCAAAGAGCCGCAACACTCTAAGGCCGTAGCCATGGTGAGTCAACTCCGATCCGATCCACTCGCTTCGACGATTCCCATTGTCTTCAATCTTTCACCCCAAATCTTAATTCGGTTTTCCTTGTTTTGCAGTCTCTCGTCGCAAATGAGGAGTTTCAGCATATTCTGCGTGTGCTGAATACCAACGTGGATGGCAAGCAGAAGATCATGTTCGCGCTTACCTCCATTAAGGGTATCGGCAGACGTTTCGCTAACATCGTCTGCAAGAAGGCCGATGTCGACATGAACAAAAGGTTCGTTTTTTAATTGTTTTTATTATTTATTTTCTGAAAAATAGTCATAGACCTATTTATTTCGATTAAAAATAGAGGGTTCAGAAATTGAGATGGGTTTTATTTTATTTTTCAAATTCAGGTTAATAGGAATTATTAAAGTTTAGTAATCCCACTTGATTTAACTTAACTTTGTAGCTGGAATGAATGATTTTATCTCCATCTCTTATAAATCGGGTCGAATGTTTGTTTGGAATTGCAAAATATGAGGTGATTTATTTGCAAATGCAATGTTTAGTTTGTTATCCCAGTAAAACGACCCGTGCACCAGTTACCAGTGATGTGGGCACGAATTGCTGCCCCCCTTCTGTGTTTCATGTTCATCTTATTGCATAATCATGTGGCTTGTAACCTGACAAGCTAGTTTACTGTTGCGTGCACACTATCATGATTTAGTTTGCGTGGGTCTGGTCGCGCCACATTGCAGGGCTGGTGAACTATCTGCTGCTGAGCTCGACAACCTGATGACAATCGTGGCAAACCCCCGCCAGTTCAAGATTCCTGACTGGTTCTTGAACAGAAAGAAAGACTACAAGGATGGTAAATACTCCCAGGTGGTCTCCAATGCTCTGGACATGAAGCTCAGGGATGACCTTGAGCGTTTGAAGAAGATCAGGTCTGGTTTTCTAGTCAGTTTTCTTCTTTTTGTTCAGCACTGGTCATATCATTGTTATGTTTTCCTGATATTATTATTGTTCGGTAATTGGTATATCATTGTTTTGATAGTTGTACTATACCAGTTCTATTGTTATGCATTTCTGTTAACTGATTGCACCGTTGGTCATTTTAATTGTTTTAAGTAATGTATGTCTATGATGCTAAAGATTTTAATATGCCATACGATTGGTTGGAAATATAGCTCAGTAGTTTACATTTGTTCTACATAGTGTTATCCATTTGTCCTAGATCATAGTAATAGCTTCAACTTATTTCTAGCATTTGGGAAGACTCATGCATAATCTTTTGGAGCAAGAAACGTGTTGGGATTACAAAGTATAAGCATTGATTTTTGCACTGTGATTAGTTAGTTGGGTAGAGGTCAAATTGTACATTATGGCTGCATTGTGATCGACTCAAATTGTGGACACTTTATTTGTTGGTGGCTTACAGCCATTCACACCCTCTACCCAATCCGTTTCTTTAGTAGTTCATCATCTGGCTCGTGAAGCTTTTCTCTTGATTCTTTACCAATAAGCCCCGTTGAAGCTCTTGATTCCCATATTTACCTGTCAACACATTGAACAGTATCTTGTATATCCATATGATATGACAGTGTTTGTCTATCTGATTGTACTTGAGTTTTTCTTGGTGTCTCTGTGTATGCATATTATCTGTTGTTATGAACGTCTATAATTTTGAAGACTCTGCTTAGGAGTATGACTGATATATCTTTCTTGATATGCAGGAATCACCGTGGTCTTCGACACTACTGGGGCCTTCGTGTGCGTGGACAGCACACCAAGACCACCGGCCGCAGGGGAAAGACTGTTGGTGTCTCCAAGAAGCGTTGAAGAACTTTACTGCCTGTTCCGGATGTCATGTTGCGAATTTTGTGTTACTTTTTAGAATACCTTCTAGTGTTTAGCCTCAATCTACTTCAGTTTTGATGGATTAATAGCAGTATGTCTAGCTGTCGTTTAATTATATTCCTATAGACTGCTTGATCTTTGTGTTTGAGGATGGTATGGTATGCGATGGAGTTCAATTCCAGATATTTGTTGATATTCTAAAATCTCAATTGTATGTTCGAATTTCTCATTCGTTTGGGTCTTGAAGTTCCTCCGGCATCCTGGTTCCAGATCTTGAATTGTACGGATACTGAGACCTAGACCCGGTTCGATATTCGGACCTTGTTCCGAACGCAGCTTTAGACTTGGATCTCAAGTCTGAATCAACTCAGTAATTGGGGCTTGGAGTATTTTTTCTTCTCCAAACGATAGATTTTGTAAGATTTGATGTTAGATTAGTCATATACTGGATTTGAATTCATATCATGACGCAAAGGTTTAATGTTTTTTTCACAAAAAAAATAAAAAAAATAAAAAAGAAAGATTCGACTTTTGAAGTGGGATTTGAAGTTCGATGCGTCTTCTTTCTTTCCAACGAAAAATGTAGATTATTATTCCATCGTATGTGAGACTCAAACTGGAAGAAATTTCCATACAACTATTTTGGTACTCGGCATTCAACTTTAGGCCTTTTTTTTAATCTAAAAAAAGTCATCATGCACGTTTTGGTTTTTGCTTTATATGTAACACAACACACGAGTACATGATGACATTTCTTTGGAGTGCAATTAGCACCTCCATCAACAAATCAAATAAAAGAAATCGACGCTTCCGAGTGTGGAACTTGAATCAACAAGCGGTATCAGCTTCATTTGGAAGTGAGAGGTTTTAGGTTCAAATCTCGTAGATGGCGAATTCAATACCAAATTAGGTTGCCCATTGTGTGGCTTAACCGAACTCCCCATTTCCTTAGTGTAAAAATATCGATGTACTAAAACAATAAATTTTTTTTTTCGTAGTAGTTGTTGGAACTTTGGAACGAGGATCCTCTTCGGATCCTTTTTGTGAGGATCTTGGAGATCTTCAAATCGTGTTCGTTCATCTTACATCGTACGGTCAGAAATCATTTTAAATACTTTTATTTAAAATTAAACATAAACATTACCTGATGAAAACTAATCGCACGATATATGATGAACGAATACGAATTGAAGATTCTCAAAATCCTCACAAAAAGGATTCAGAGAGTATCCTCATTCGGAACTTTGAATCCTCTAACGATAAAATAAAATAAAATATTGGTGCGAGCTCGATTTGAATTGAATTTTTTTTTTTCCCTTTTAACAGCCATCGCTCACTAAAAAGGCCAGAGTTCGTAATTTTATTGATTTGAAATTAAAAGAAGAAAAAAAAAAGAAAAGAGTGAAAAATCCTTTTGCTACAATGGCCTTCCTGTAGAAACAAAAACATATAAAACTCCCAGCAAGCATATTCCTCCTCGTTCCACTTTCTCTCCCGCTTTCAGACAAATCCCTACCTCCAGGATGGCCGGAGGTCCCCCTCCCAAGGGCCCACCACTCCACAAGCCATCTTCTTCTTCCTCCGCCTCTAGCCGCAAATCTCGCTGGGAATCCTATCCCAACGCCACCGCCACCGCCACCGCCACCACCGCCACCACCACCACCACCACCACCAACAAAAACAAAAACCCACCGGACCCCAAATCCTCCAAGACTAAACCCGGACCATCCCCGAAACCCAGCCCCGCCCATCCCAAAAACCAGCCAGGCCCCTCTCCTAGAGCTGCTTCCTTCCCCTTCTCCGACCCGGCTTCTTTCGGCCCACCACCTCCGCCGGTATACGATTTCCACATGCTCGAGCGCCGGACTTTTGTTCTTGCCGACGGTAGTGTTCGATCTTACTTCGCTCTGCCGCCAGATTATCAAGAGTTCCCTCCGCCGATGAACCCGCCTGGCCGGTTCATGCCATTCGGTCCCGGTGGACCAGGTGGGCCGGATTACTGGAATTCGCTCGGGCTCGACGGGCGTGGGCCTGCAGAAGGGCCCGCTAAGAGGAAGTACGCCGAAGAAGAGGAGCACAGGGATAAAGCAGAAGAATTGGCGATGCGTCGGCAGCAATTTATGCAGTATGGGAATCCAAATGGTTTTCCGGGGGGTCCCGGAGGAGGAGGTCGGGGAGAGTTTTTGCCGGGATCGAGTAGTCCGTTTCGGCGGGAAGTGGGCGGCAGTGAGGGGAGAGCTAACAAGTACATGAGGGTTGGTGGTGGTGGGGGTGGAGGTCAAGAGAGTGTGGGGTTTAGGCAAGGCGGCGGAGGCGGAGGCGAGAATGTGGGTCTGAAGCATCTTCAAGTTGATCAAATTGCGTTGAAGAAGGCGTTTCTTAACTTTGTGAAGCTGATTCATGAGAATACGCAGCAGAGGAAGACTTACTTGGAGGATGGGAAGCATGGCCGTCTGCACTGCATTGCTTGTGCCAGGTCTTGTGCAAATTAATTGCTTTATCTATATTTCTGTCCTTCGATTATGTTCGTACTTAGTATTGGTATTGTTTCATTGATTTGGGCGTCGTTGGTTTATACTTAGGACCCGAACTATTCTAGCTTTTCAACCTTTCCATTTACGTTCTTCCCCTTTACCATAATAAGCCATCACTATCCAACTACCAGATTTATGCGTTATTCATATTGAATGGGAGGAAGAAATCTTTTTGGAGCTTTAGGAATTTCTCGGTTCATAAGTTAGATCCGGTGCTTACAATGCTTTCAGTTTGAAGGAGTATGGTGGGAAGAAGGAGCTTTCATGTTTTAAAAGATAGGATGGCTGATAAAGTAATGGACTAATGGCATAGTTTGTAAATATTGTGACTATTGTCTAACTCTCTACTTAGGAGTGAGAATTTGTCTTAAGAGATGTAAGTTATCTATATGTATAGAGTTAGTTCTCAAATGCTAGTAGGGTTTGCTGATTATATTGTCTTTGTTGTTGTTGTTGGCACTATATATTTGGTATTAGCGCCACTCAGTACTACGGTCTGGTGGTATTCCTCTTCACTCGGAAGTGAGAGGTCTTAGGTTCGAATCTCGTGGATGATGAATTCGATACCAAATTAGGTTGCCCATTGTGTGGCTTAGTCGAACTCCCCCTCCCCCTAGTGTAAAAATATCGATGTACTAAAATAAAGAAATATATATATATATATATATATATATATATATATATATATATTTGGTATTAGCTATTTGGTGAACTTGAAGGGTAGCCATGTTGGTCCTCATAAATGTTTTACTCTTCTTTTGCGTGTATTTTATCTTCCTCTAGGATATAGTACCTCCCACCTAATGTTTAAGACATGCTTACACCAGGATCTGTGCTTTATGGTATGTGCTGCATTAGGCTTCAAGGAAAAGTCATTTCACATTTGGTGGATAATGAAGACTGGTTATCTCCTTGGAAGAGAGAATCGTTTTCCCTTTCTCTAAGTAACAGCTTGTTGCATGAAAGCTTGCGTTTTCCCTTTCACAAGGGTTGCACTTGTTTTGTACGAGAGTTCATTGTAGGTTTCTGAAAGCTTGTGTTTTGCACGCTAAGTAACAGCTTGTTGCATGGTAGCTTCTGTTTATAGTATATCTCCAAGGAGGCTCTTTCATTTGTCTTTGTTTTTTGCCCCTGCATGGAACTGAAAGTTAATTGTAGAATCTAATCTTTGTGGGCTGCAATTCTATGTATCAACTATCAAGTAAACATTATAGCAAAGTGTGCTTAGTTGACTTTGAAGGCTGCAAGGCTATGTCAAAGAACTCAATGGATGTAATGTCGACTAGTTAGAAGCTTTGATGTGTTTCTGTTTTGAAATTTTAGTTCATCAGTTATCTTTATTGATAATTATTAGTTAAGATTTGTGTACATACACATATGATGCTTCTTTTCATGTAAATTCATATAGAGTTGGTAAGTATATTGTTGTGGTGGCATTTGATGGTGACCTGATGGTAGCCATTCAACGCAAAGTAAAAAATTTTGTTCGATATCCCTTAAAATGATAAGTAGGTTTGTGAGAATACCAAGAAGTTGCTTGCATATGTGAAAGAATCATGAATGATTCGTAGGAACATTATACATATGTCATTACTGTGCTATGGGAATTCTAAATGTGTGTTTAGGAGTAGGAAGAGTCTCATTGCTTTAGGCTTTTCCTAGATTTCTTTAGGGATCTATGCTCCAACGAAGTTTGGAATATCAGTGGGTCCTTTTATTGATGTGTAAGAGGTGCTGTATATTTTCTGTTACAGATTAAATAGTTTATTACCTCCTGGAAAGTGCCAACAGAGAGGGGAGAATGAGTGGCTCCTAAAGTTCGTTTTCTTTTCATGTTTTGCTTTTTTTATTTTTAGATTTCCTTTAGAAATCTACCCTGACAGCGTTTGGAGAATCATCGATCCCTTACTTATTGTGTATGAAAGAGTTGTTATTTACGTACGACCTTACTATCACTGTATGTATATGCCCATATGTATTTGTTTATACTTTATAGTGAAGGTGGTTGCTCATTATTCCTAAAGGTTTGGACATATATGGCTGTGATGATTTGTAGGTTCTAGGACTACTAGTTGGATGGTAGCTCAAACGACCTGGTTGGTTTAGCCTAAAGCTGATTGAGATGAGGTTTTCTTTTGGTGTTACTGACTGTTGTCAGGTCAGGCTAAGACTCAGATGGGCTGAGCTGGCCCTTAAGAAATGTATTTGACTTGGGCAAGTCTCAGTCCATCCCAGGGTAGATCCAGGATTATTCAGTGCAATTGATAGGGTGTGGGCATTCGATTTGATCCATGCTCTGTTCTCATAAGAGAGTGCGTTGTGTCTGTACAGTTCTTTTAGATTGTTACCAGTGCTGTCTAACTTGTGGCAAAATGAGCACTAGCTCTTTCTTTATGAGCTGTTCAAGTCTAGAGGCTGAATTTGTTCGATTGAATCTTTGTTTTGGTATTTTGGAATTGTTGGAACCCATTTTGTTCCTTGTGAGAATATTTATACAAGGAAGCACATGCATATGTGCTTGTTGTTTAGTAGGATTTTGATGGTTTATAAGAGCTGATATTTTGAACTGTATTCACACAGCATTGGTGTAAAATTGGTATGCTTGCCATACGAGGATGAATCCATATGTAAATATCCATTACTATCTTTTTATCTCTGGTCTCAGATGATGCACAATAATATCTACAATATTAGCATTTACTTTCCTGTTTGTTATGGAATTAAGAATATTCTGCATCATTACTGAGGAGCAATGAGTTACATTGTTTGTTATTTAGTTTCCTACATCATCAGGCCTCTAAGTACCCGTTAGATTTTTTGTTCCCAAGTGTCTATCTTTGCTTTCTCTTTTTGAGAAGAACTTGTTGCTTTTCAATGATCTGGTATTGTGATTGATGGGAGCAAAGCAAATGTGAGGATGAATTATAATTCTATTTAATACTTGTTTGCGACATGTGGTTTACTAGATGTCGCTTGGTTCCATTTTCTATTCTGGTTTGCTCTGCTTCTGTTTTTTTGTCGGTTAGTGGATATAGTGGACTGGGATTGGTTACACAGTGCACACCATAACTTCCCTTATGCGTTTTGAGCTAATTTATTGATAAGGATTCCCTATGCATAGATCTCCTTTCTGTTTCCCCACTGTAAAGAATCAGATACCTCTCTACATTTTGCTACTGACTGGTTTAGACTGATTGATGCCCTTATTGACATCCAAGTTCTGTCTTGTATGTGAGTCGAAAGGAATTTGTTGGGTGGCATCTTTTTTACTATTTTCTTCTTAACACATGTTTTTGTTCCCCTTTAATAAATTGGGTTTTCTTGCTGTTAGCTTTGTATTTATGTTTCTTGTGTGAACTTTACAAGAACCTCTTCTGATTGATTCTGTTCAAGTACTACTACCACTATCTTTTTTGTTCCGTCTAATTTTGAAACCTAGACCACATGCCATCACATTCACATGGATCATTCCACATGATTCATTTACTAGAACACTAGGATTTTCTTTGTGTATGAGACAAACAGACAAAATATTGTAGGTTGAAAAAATATGAATGCAAAGACTTAGAATTTTACTTTGTATTGACTGAATCAAATACCCGTTACTGGTGTGTGTGACTCAGTTGACCTCGTCTGTTTGATGGAGTTTACTGTAACCCAAGTTTTGTGCAAAGGTTTAGAGGCCAACTTTGCTTACGTAAAGATTACATGAGAATTTCAGGATGCTTTTTTGATGTTGATTCTTATATTTGTTGTTTTCTTTTCCCCTTGAAATTTCTGCATTAGTTGTGGAAATTAAGTGCCACTAGCCGTGTTATAGAATTAAGTTTGCATTAGCTACGATGATGCAATTTTTGGCTTCTTATGTGTTATTTTATGATGGATAGTACTACAGTTCTTTGTCCGATCATATTGTTACCTATCAGCGTTGTGCTTACACAGTTATTTGTGTGTATACCCCAATCTTACAAAATTATCCTTTTTCATTATAAATTATTTACCTTGTGTCAGGGTCTTTCATTAAATGAAAATATCTAAGTAATATCATTTTATGAAACTAAGAAAATGCATCTTTACACTTGATGATATAATGATATCAGCTCACACGAATAGCCTTGGTAAATGCATCTTCTTCATTGCCCTTTGGAGTTTGAAGTTGTAGGGCATTAATGCTATCTAAGAGGTAAACCTGAAATACATTGTTCAATTCCCTTGATATGCATTATTTCAGGTCCTCTAAAGATTTTCCAGATATGCATAGTCTCATCATGCACAGTTACAACTCTGATAGTGCTGACTTGCGCGTGGATCACCTGGGGTTCCACAAGGCTTTGTGTGTTCTAATGGGTTGGGACTACTTGAAGCCTCCCGATAACTTAAAGGCGTATCAGTTTCTTTCTGCTGAAGCAGCAGCAGCAAATGTGGATGATCTGATTATGTGGCCACCTGTGGTGATAATTCATAATACTGTTACAGGAAAGAGTAAAGATGGCCGCATGGAGGGTTTGGGCAATAAAGCAATGGATAGTAATATTAGAGGTATACTTCTTCATAGTTCATATGTGTCATTCTTTATGCTTTTTTCTATCAGATTGTTCTTTGGAGAGGTTGGTCCCAGGTCAAGTGCTCTTTACGCGTCCTATTTTAGCTGTGAGCCCTTCCTTTTAATCTGTAAATGCATATAGTATATTCAGAGACCATTTTAATAGATTGACATCTATATTGGATGGAGTCAACCTTTCGTAGATACAGCATGCAGCATGCCTATTCCATAGAATATTAGTCCTAGGTTATCCACCCCCTGGGGAATTAAGGTTAAAAAATGTGGCATGGAATAAGCCATAGTATCTCGCAAGGATATTCATAGGGCTTACTGGGAGGTGAGGTGAAAAGAAAAGCCATGCGTGCTAGTACCTTTAGTTTCCTGTCACCCTTTACAGTTTATTTGATTGAGTATGGAAAGGGAAGGTCTAGCTGGTCCATGTGAGGTATTAGTGCTTCCCTTCATAATAGGTATTTTTTGTTATATATTTTATCTGGACTTCTTGATCATACTGGAATGGCCTTAGGTTGAGCTTAATGGAAAATATAGAATGCATTTGCAACTGTAGTTTGCAGGGATTATATGACGTGTGGAGATTAGTTGTTCCATATAATCTTCTTTTATGTGCGATACTTGTGTTCTCTATGTGGCAATTAAAGTATGGTTGAGATGAGCATGCGACAAACTGAGCCTAATGCAGGGTTCCTAATTCATGCACTTTGTTATTATTGCATTGCCCTCTAATCACCAGGGAGGAATTTTGATTAGTTGAATCTCATTCTTCACTTTTAATGGTTCCGCCTATGGTTTGTACTCTTCTTTATGATAGTCGTCATCTTGTATTTTTTATTGTTGAGTTCTAAGTTTTAAGTCCTTTATCACCCTTTTTCAGTCTGCCACCACCCTTGCCTTTTTCTTGGACCAGTTTGGCATTGTTAACCATTTTCTCGCTATTACTTTAGACAGACCAGTTCCTAATTCTGTGATCCTAGTGACTTGGGATATGCAATAACTACCTCTGTGATCCAGTTTAGACCAAATTTATTAATTTATCTCAGTTGAGCTAGAAAGTTGTACTTACTTTTTATAGTTGCATTTTCTTTATAACCCTTCTGATTTGATTTGATTTATTCATTTTAAATTGTGTGGTGAATGAAATAATCCTGACACATCGGCTTGCCTTTTCTTCTTACCTGTACAACCGCTCTTAGTGCTGGTTAAGAATGAGGTAATCTGGGTTAGGATTACCAGGATCTTGGGCTTCACTATCAAAGATCATCAAGAACAAAGATTTTTTTGTGAGGATTACCAGGATCTTGGGCTTCAATATCAAAGACCATCAAGAACAAAGAATTCTAAAGGCTACGGTAGCTAGTTGTAGCTTGCTAATGTCTTGGTTGCATCTGAATTCCAATCTCTGTCATTTTGTCTTAATTTTTCCATTGAAACTTTTTTTTTTGTCATGAAATGAAAGGATATGTTAGTTTCCTATATGATGGTTTGGGTGTTGTCCTCATGTTGGGTGATCTTGAAGGGGAAGAATGCTTGTGTCTATTGTCAGAACTTTTCGTCCCTCACCTACACCTGCAACCAAATTGAAAACCAGTGGTTCCATGCACTTGAACATCAACCCAGTTCAGCCAAAAGTGGCAAATTGGATAGATCTCTTACTGAACTGAGACAACCAACCAGGGGCACTGTCTGGCAGAACGAGCAATGTTCTTGCAGATCTTTCATACATAGAACCTAGATAAACTCGAGAGGATAACTCTAATGTTAGATTTTAACCTTTTGATAAATGGCTTTTGCTTGTTTAATAGGCTTGGTTGCTAGTTAGGCAGTTCCTTACCAACTCTCTAACTTCTGCAGCATAATATAAGATTTCAGTTTGTCCTAGCCTTTTTAGTCAAATGCAACATGATGCCAGTTGTGTAGGATTAGGATGGTGACCTTAGCCTGGGCGGAGAGTTAGGGCTGGTTTGGTATTGCTGTGCTTTGAAAAAAAGTTGCTTTTGCTGTGCTGTGAGAATAAGCAGCTGTGAAATAAAGCAGCAGAGTGTTTGGTAAACTTTTTTGTAAAAGTGCTTTTGAAAAAAAAAAGCAGTATTAGAGTGTTTGGTAAACTTTTATGTAAAACAGATGTGAAAAAAAGCCGGTTTTTCAAAGCTAGGTTTTGCAGCTTCTTGTTTTTGGCTTTTTTTCATCCAAAACTGTGAAAAAAAGCTGAAGCTGAGTGTTTACCAAACACAAAAACAGCTCCCAACTTTTTTTGATAGCAGCTTTTTTCAGAATCACCTCAGTACCAAACCAGGTCTTAGTTCCTTGTGATACATGCACACAAGTTTGTATTTATAGTTTACTTTTCAGTGGATATGAAGAAGTTACGTTGTTGCATACTACATTATATTAGGAGAATTTGAGGTGATACATCTGGGTTTGGAACCAAGTCCAGGAAAGGCTGGGTGAAAAGGTGGTGTTGCCGTTAACATATAATACTTTCTATTTTGTTGGGTTTTTGATAGTTTATCATTCGTTGACTGGATCTTTTATGCTTATGTATGTTACAATCGATATTTGCAGTCTGTCATTGTTGTTAGTCTGATATATGTTTGGCAACTCGGGTTCATCAAGTCACAAGTATATATGGTATGTTAACATTGGACCATGTTGGAACATTTTGATATTGGTCTGGTGGTCATCAACAAAGCCGTTTTCTTAATGGTTCTTAACGATAGGGACATAGGGGGTACTTTAAGCACTTTTATGGCTGTTGGCAGCCATTGTCATGACATTTCATGTGGATTGATTAGGTCCTTTTGACAAGTTGCATGTTTTCTCATGGAATTTCTGGTAAACAGATCTTGGATTTGGAAGTGGGAAGTCGAAATCCTTATACGGTAGAGATGGTCATTTGGGTATGACTCTGGTTAAGTTTTCCGGTGACGAAGCAGGCCTTAAGGATGCCATTCGAATGGCAGAGTTCTTTGAGAGGGAAAATCATGGGCGCAGGGGCTGGGCTCGTGTACAGCCGCCAACACTGGGCAGTAGGGGTGATGATAACAATCCAAACCTTGTCAGGTTTGATGAAAAGACGCGGGAGAAGAAGAGGATCCTATATGGCTATCTCGGAACAGCTTATGATCTTGACAAAGTTGATTTCGACACAAGAAAGAAGGCCGTGATCGAAAGCCTTAGGGAATACAAGTCATCCAAGTAGATTCGTGGTAACATTCAAGGTATCGATGTACGTTTTAATATATGCCATTTATTACTTTTTAACACCATATGATCATCAACGTCAAGGCCTTTTCGTTTCTTTGTTTGGGTTCAGCCATCCCGTCTCATGGCATCGTAGGTGATGGAAGCTCTACGTAATATTCGAGCAGCATTCTCTAATGTCGCAAGGCCGAGGCGTGAAGCCCCTTCGGATGCCTGACGATCATTCTTGGACGGAGTTTTTTCCTGCTACGGCTCTTGGTGATATAAAACAAGATAATTCAGTGTAGCAAAAGGATTTATTACGAGCGCTTGTATTTGTATGGTTTCTGAGATGAACAACTTGTATGACAGCCAATAATTGCTTAGTAACGTTTTCTTGGTGAATGGTAAGTGTTTAATGGCAAGATGTTGGTTGTATAATTGCTCAACATTTGCCATGGGCTTCAGTGTCACGTGCTCAATGCACCCAATAATCAATTAATCACGTGACACAAAAAGGGTTGAAGTTCCTCTGCCCCACCCACCCGCAAAAGCCCGATTCATTTAAGCCTTTGTCTTTGTGTTAGTTATGCAACTAATTGATACGCACTCTATTCACACTTTATTTATTCTAAAATAGGGTTTTTATCTTGAAATTATCTCATATTATTAAGATGGTTCTTAAAAATGAGAATCGGTCAATGTAGATTTTGAATATGAAAATCGCAAATTAATGCGGTGGTCATTCTATTATAATTTTATAAAAAATTTATTAATGTGTTGATGTGATACATATTAAACTCATAAATACGTAAGTATTGCCATGAATAAATTACTGAAAATTATTATAAAAAAAACTAAGGAAAATGACACAGGGAGTTAATTTTTAGCCATCTTTTGGAAATCGCATAATCTAGCGGTTGATGGTTGGGTCTTTTTTTTTTTTTTTTTTTTTTTGCTAACGATTTAGTTTTTAAAATCATTAATTCAAAATGATTAAAAAAATAAAAATATTAAAAGCCGCATTTACTTTCACGATGTGGAAGACTCAATTGGTACCAAGGAGAGAGAGCCGAGGCAAAGGGAGATCATCGTCCACCAAAGGCCATTGCTGCAATGATCGAGCCGAAGACGTGATCCAAGCTTGTCTCAAAACTTTTTCGTTCATAGATTGCCTCGCTGTCTCAAAGTTGGGATCAGGGCTTGCGATGGGGGACTGGCTTGGTGTCACTGTCAACCGGAGATTGGGCTGAGTTGGCTGTTGGTTGAAGGGAAGCGAGTCGGGGTTGGTTGGTGCGGTCATGATGAGGAGGGGAGGGGGAAGGATTGACAAAAACGATGGTTCTGCAGTCGAATCAATGATGGTTTTTTTTTTTTCTTTTTTTATAGTTCTTTTTTGTTATTATTTTCATATTAATTCTTTTATTTTTCACTACGTTACACTGCTTAATGAGAATGTGTGGCACGTTAACTTACAAACAAAATTTTTGACGGAATTTTAACAAACACATCACGTTAATTTGCGGCACTCATATCCAAGTGTTATATTAAATAATTTTTATTTTTAGAGACTATCTTGATACTATTAGTTAATTTTAGCGACTGTCTTGATATTATAGGAATTTTTCAAGGACTACTTATAAAGGACCTTCTAAAATATAAACTCGTAAAGTAGTAACATTATGTAATGATATTAGGCCAAATCAACTTAAATAACATGAGCATACGCTATTGTAATGTTTGATGCAACGTCAGTAATACAAGATGTCACAAGGCTACATGCGCTTAATTTAATGATTTCATAACAACGTTGTCAACAACAATAATTTGACGTCATAACAATAAGTATTTGACCCCATAATATCACTATAACAACAACAATAAAATCAGATCATTCACAGTCCGTGTCAGCGTCGTCACAGTCGTTGAATTGTTGGAATATCGTTATAACGTTATTAGATTGAACCGAGTTATGTGTAACCCATGCACACGACCCCGTGCGCAGGATAAAACCTTTGTAACTTTGTGTAGATGTTTGTTTGGGGTTCTTTCCCACCATCGCCTGCTATGGCAACCTTTCTAAGGTTCATATGTCAATCTTAATGGCTGTGAACCCTATCTACTAACGGTGCTGAGCATAAAGACGAATTTGGAAAAGATAAAAATTGCATTATAAGGACGAAAATGAAATGGCCGACACAGCAAGGGACGAATAATGTAAAATTTCCTATTTTCTATTTTGTATGTATGCGTATGACCAGTATGGATGGTTTGGTTCAACTAATTCTACTCTACGTCAACGTATACATTGTGTTTGAAGTGACTTTGATTGAGTGTTTTAATATATTTTTAATCCTTCATCGCACATTTATTTGTTGAAGTTGATAAAGTATATCGTAAATTGAGGTACTCTAGAATTTTCATTGTTCAACTTAAAGTATGTTGATAGAAAAAAAATATTTTAGAACTTGTTATTGAACATTCACTTTAGTTTCTACTGTTTACTTCCATAATTTTTTTTTGTTAGTACAACAATGTGGCACACTCATGGGTCTCCCATATCTAATTTTGAATATACGTTCATGAAATTAGAAAAAATCAAAACTAGTTTATGCATCAAAGCTAAACTATGGTTTGAATTTTACGAATTAAGTTACACGTCTTATGTCATTCCATATAATCAAATTAACGAAAAGTTTTATGGAGGAATTAGCAGAGGCCGCAGAGCACGTTTTGTTGGAAATACAAAGACTAACTCTAAATTCAAACGTCCTTTTGCTTACACGTGAAGATGGAAGTACGGAAGACTCTAAATACGTTTTAAGCATTGGATTTTTGTTTAAATGCAAAGAACCGAATACTCGAAGCACACGAAAAAATTTGACGCGTAGATAATGAATGTGTGACTGACGGCTGAGTCATCACAATGCGCACGCGGTCATTGTTTGTTCACGTACATACATGACTACGTAATCCGGCACTTTATCCGACCATCCAATCCCATTCGTATTCCTATGTGGTGCTCTCAGTGGGCCTGCCCCACCCACCCCCACACCGCCTCTCCCGGCTTTTTCTCCCTGCATCCAGCTTCGATTTCCGGGAAAGCACAATACCCTTTTCCAAACACCCCCTTATCCTACGTCATCCTCCCCTCCTACTCCCACTTTACCATTTCCCTTATCCTGCGCACCCTCCCCTCCCGCCACCAGCGCATTCTAGCCACCTTTTCGAGACGCCTCCACACGTGTCAACCCTTCCTCCACCCACGTTAGCGCAATGTCATCTTCTTTCTCCTGTCCACCGGCTGTCTTAGCTTTAGCTTAAGCTCACTGCTCAAGCTTTTGCTTTTTCTCTCTCTCTCTACCTCCGAATTCTAGGGTTTCTCCTTTCTCTCTCTACCGTATCTTGTTCCCCTTTGGCCGCTGATTGCACCGTACGACGATAATGGGGTCGATCCCCGATCCCGGCGAGGTGACTGAGTTGACTCCGCCGAGCTTCGACGAGTTCCAGCGGCAGACCTCTCTCATGACCAGCTGCACTCTCCTCTGGAAGGAGCTCTCCGACCACTTCTCGTCCCTCGAGCAGAACCTCCTGCAGAAATCCGAGGCCATCAAGCTCAAAATCCAGACCCTGGAGCACGAGACCAAGGCCTCGCTCGACGAGCTCGAGCAGCGCGAGGTCTCGATCAGGGACATCTTCGAAGTCGCGCTTGGCAAGGTCGAGAAGAGCAAGGAGGCGGCGCTCAAGGTGTTGAAGAGAGCCCGCAGCGATGACGAGTACGGGGAGGTGGACGACGGCGAGGGGTTGCTGATGAATCTCAAGTCGTTGTGCTTGAAGATGGATTCTGGAGGGTTCTGGAGGTTCGTGACGGCGAGGAAGAAGGAATTGGAGGCTCTGAGGTCGCAGATGCCTCTGGCTTTGGGTGATTGTGTCGATCCGGCGAAGTTCGTGCTGGAGGCGATATCGGAGGTGTTTCCGGTGGA
The DNA here is from genome assembly GCF_963583255.1 of Pyrus communis. NCBI lineage: Eukaryota > Viridiplantae > Streptophyta > Magnoliopsida > Rosales > Rosaceae > Pyrus > Pyrus communis. The sequence continues at coordinate 17,599,122 of NC_084808.1, read as the reverse complement.
CAAGAGAGTGGAGAGGAGCGATAGGGGAAACGATTTGGGCTGGGCCTGCGTTCTGTTGCTGGAGTCACTGATTCCGGTGATGATGGACCCGAAGATCGGGAGAAAGAGGCTTCTGGTGACGCGGAGCGTGAAGCAACGCGCCACCGAGATATCCGAGACCTGGAAGGCCAGCTTGGAGGAGAGAGGCGGCATAGAGAACGTGAAGACTCCTGATGTGCACACGTTCCTGCAGCATTTGGTGACTTTCGGGATTGTGAAGGAGGAGGATGTTGAGTTGTACAGGAAGCTTGTGGTTAACTCAGCCTGGCGCAAGCAGATGCCGAAGCTCGCTGTTTCGCTTGGCCTCGCCAAGCAAATGCCGGGTGCGTTCCCTAATGCTAACTTGTTCCTTTCTTTTATTGTTGTTATTTGTAATTGTAACATTTTCGATGCAGTTCTTTTGCCATTGCTTGGTGTTGCTTATAGTTCATGGAAAATGTGTTACTTTATAAGCTCTATATATGTAGGATGAGGAAGTGGTGATTTTTCTGTGTGGTTAGTAAATTTTGAGTGAGACATGTGTAATTTATAGGTCATGTTATTTCCCCGACCGCGGCTTCTATATCGAAATGTCTACTCTTTCCAATGATAAATTGTAGAATTGTTTGATAGTGATTCATATGATCGGCATTACTCTTCAGCTGTTCCCAATGTATTGTAAAGAAATTGTGGATGGTAGAACTTCAATGTTTAACATTACGATGGTATCTCATGGACCTTGTAGTAGTTTCGTAAAGATTTGCTTTTTCCTTCCATCTTGTCATCTGTGTTAGTTGGGAATGTTTTGATATGGTTCTTTATATGTACAATAAAGAGGGCACCATTCTCCAATTTTTAATGTTTGGAGGTTGTTACTATGTGTGCAGATATGATTGAAGAATTGATCAGCAGGGGACAGCAGCTTGATGCGGTGCATTTCACCTATGAGGTTGGACTTGTGCACAAGTTTCCTCCTGTTCCTCTACTGAAAGCTTTTCTGAAGGATGCTAAGAAAGCTGCGGCTTCTATTTTGGAAGATCCCAATAACGCTGGGCGAGCTGCGGTATTATTTTAATCATTGCATCTATTCTTGTTCTTGATCTCATATGTCGTGACTTTCAGTCCTGAATATACATCTCCAAATGTATGTGTGTGTCACCTTCTGGTTCCCATAACTCCCCGTCATTTCCTTAAAATTTCCTTTTTCCCACTCCCCCTTTCTCAAATGATTGGGAAGAGAGAGAGAGAGAGCGAGAAGAAAGAAAAGGGAAGGGAACTTATGCCTTTTTGTTTGTGTCTAAAGTAGAAGAGGGAAACACCCCGCCCTCGCAAAAAACTCTCCTCTAATGGAGAGAATGACAGCCATCTACAAGATATGCATGATATTAACATCTTACCCTTTACTAATTATTAGATGTGAACATGATCATATTTTTTTCCCACAGTCCTTACTATTTTATTGCATCAGTTTTGCTCTCATAGTGTTTATTCATGCCAGTTTCATCTTATTGTAGGAACATGTATGTAGTTTGACAAATTTTTGGGACAATAAACTCTTCTATATGGGTGGAATATGATTTCCAGTTTATGCATCAATTAAGTAGTCAAGATGCAATTAGAATTTTTGTTTTCTCACCAATAATTGCAGGCAGTTCATATAGAAATGAACGTAAGTTTGCTCGAGTATTTGGTGTGGCCTTATCTTCAAATTGTTGGTAGTTTTGCAAATGAGGCATAATGGTATTTCCGATGGATGTCTTCATGATGAGGCATTGTGCAGTCATAGACATCCTTGTTTGCGTTCTGATTTCTTCAGAAAGATGCCCCTAAAAGTGCATGAACTTAAGTTTGCTGCCCTCATTTGTAGGAGAAACTAAACCTACAGAAAAAACTGCACATTCTTTGATCACTTAACTCTTCGTATGCAGAACCTAGCTGGACGCAAAGAGCTGTCAGCGCTTCGGGCTGTCATCAAGTGCATTGAAGATTATAACCTTGAGGCAGAATTTCCTCCAGAAGACCTCAAGAAGCGCCTTGAACAGCTAGAGAAGGTGAAACCAGAGAAGAAAAGGCCAGTTGTAGTCCCAGCCAACAAACGAGTACGAGCTAACAATGGCGGTCCCATGCCTCCGGCCAAGGCTGGACGCTTGACGAATGCATATGTGTCTTCTTTCCCTACACCTCCTACATTTGTCAGGTCTCCTTCCCATGGCCAGTATCCTGCTGGGTTCTCACCGTACCATTCCCCACCCACCATGTATGGTAGCAGAAGCCCACCAACCCCTTATGCATACTCACCGGAAGCAGCACCCCCTCCTCATGCCGGATCATACCCTGGACCTCCGATGAACTATCCCGCATATGGGGCTTATGGCAATGGTATGGTACCAGCTTATCAGCCGGCTTACTACCGATAGACATGACAAACCTCATATGAAGATGGTAAGCACCGATACGATGACCCGAGATCTCATCCGCTTTTATAATGGGCTTGTTTGTAATCACTAACCGTTTTCATGGTAGCGATGTGTGTATTAATCATGATATTTCGTCATGCTTCTTGCTTCGTCACGGTGAGAAGTTGTATTTCTAATGTTGATCAAGCTGTAGTAGTAGTAGGTCATTGTGAAAAAGTTGTTAGGATGACTTAAAACATCGACCCACGGCACCACCAACTCTTCTTCAGTTTAGTTGTAGAAAGACTATTTAATGCTTCTCTACGTTGTTCTCTATGGTTCTGTCTCTCCTCCCTGTCTATGGTTCTCTATGGCGCTCTCAAATCTTCATTTTTCGAGGGCCTATATCTGTTGAGACCTCACATATCAGGGGATTTTATGCCGACAGGATCCTCTACGGATCCTGCTGGTGAGGATCATTTGTGAATCGTGTCTGTTCATATTACATTGTGTTGTTAGTTTTTGTTAGGTATTGTTTGTGTTTAATTTTAAATAAAAATATTTAAAATGATTTCTAATCGTACGATGTACGATTCTCGGATCCGTGGGATCCTTACAAAGAGAATCCGGCGAGGATCCGGATTCGATTATATGGTTCTGTATGGCGCTCTCTCGCTCCCTCTGTCTATGCCTCTCCCTTATTAAAGCTTTTGAAAGACAATTTAATTAATAAGAGAGAGTAATAATTCAAGACCATTTGGATTCTGAATGAAAATTATACAATAAAAACAGCAAAAACAAAACCCACCACGTGGTGGGTGGTTATGGTGGGCTCCTTTTTCTTTGAATCTTTTCTGAAACAAAATAGAATTCAGTTATAAAATTTAAAACATAAAAAAACGCACCACATGGTGGGTGGTTATGGTGAGCGGTTCAATTTAATTTAAGTGGGTTTGCAAAGGGCCAAAATCGTAACCAAATAATTCATTACAATTTAGTTCAATAGAGACGTTAAAACCAAACAAGAACCGGCCCTACAATTCAAATTGGCCAGTTTGATCAGATAAGATTGATGCCGCCTTACAAATTGCATTTTTGGTAATAACCAATGCCGCCTTTCCTTGTAAATTGCATTTGTCTAGGTTTGAACACGATACATCTAATGGCGTATCCCTCCATAAGAACTGCGTCCTAGCCCCTAGGATTGACCAACCAACCGAGTGACCAGTTTTCAGAGAGAGAGAGAGAGAGAGAGAGAGAGAGAGAAAGAGCTTCATGGCAGCTGGGTAGGACGAGCTGTGGGGAAAACTAGCGTGGGGCGGGTGCCAAACGAGGTATAGCAGTAATCGCCTACCAACTGTTTGATGACTTGCTCCTTAGAGAACTCTCTTGCTCAAATCGAGATACAACAGTATTACTCTTTACTATAATGTTCTCAAAGAGAGGAATCGCATTTGCTTCGGCACTGTCTCCGCATTTCCTTTCAAGGGCTGCTCGTAACTTTTGCTGCAAGCCAACCACCACAACCATCATTCCCATAGCAGATCATTCCGGGAAAGTTGCCAATTACTCTAGTAGCTTTCATCTTTCTCCTTGGTTCCCCTCCGACGATTCCAAACCTCATTCAGACAGTTACGATACTGAGCTTGTTGATCATGTGGCATGGCAAGTTTCATCCGGTTTGGCATTGGCAGGGGGAGGAATGCAGGGGTCTGCATTGGACTCAAGTTCGTTATCTGATGAAGTGGTTGATGAGCCAATTGATACTTGCTCAGTACCTGTTGAAGGTGACCCGGACTTTGATGACATTGACAACATGAGAATTCGTGGCCATCTGTTCTTTAAACTCGACCGCGATTCCAAAGAGTTTGAGGAGTATAATTTTGACTTCCATCGCAGGAAGAAGTCTTCTAAACAAAAGGATGATCCAAAGGAAAGTAAAAGGAAGGATAATGAGTTAAGGGACAGCAAAAGAGACAACCTAAGTCTTGACTTGCCCTCCAGAAGCGAGAAACAATCTAGAATTGTGAACGATTCTCCACTTGATGAATTGGGCACTATTTCTGTTGGGAAGAAGAAGCTGAGGAGTCCGACCTATAATCAGCTAACGGGTCCTTTCCATGAGCCATTTTGCCTAGACATTTTCATATCAAAGGCTTCTGTTCGTGCGTGCATCATTCACCGAGTGACCAGTAAGGTTGTTGTTGTGGCACATTCCATATCGAAGGACATGAAGTTTGACCTTTGTTCGACTAGGAATGCAGCTGCTTGTGCTGCTGTGGGGGAAATTCTCGCGCAGAGGGCATTGGATGATGATATCCATGATGTGATTTACACACCTAGGAAGGGGGATAAATTGGAGGGTAAGCTTCAAATTGTGCTTCAGTCTGTCATTGATAGTGGGATTAATGTGAAGCTGAAGTTGAAGCAAATAAACAGGAAGAAACGTAGTTCCTCGTATGCAACTTAGGAAGCTGGTTGAGACAATTTCAACAACAAAAAACTCCTCGTGTTGGAAACTACTTTCGTTCGAGCTAGGAGAGGGGACTGCCCTGCCCTCCTTTTCTGAGAGATAAGGACTTGCAACAACCACCATGATGGTGTAACTATTTAAGGTACTAGGTATTCACCCCTCTTTTATTTGCACAGCCAACCACGGCACGAGAGGAATTCATCGAGTGGACTGCAGTCCCTTAATCCCCTAGCATTGTTTAAACAAATTTACTCTTGTGGAACTATTAGCGTAAATTTTTCTTCTTTGTAATGTATAAATAATGATCAGTTCTCTCTCTTTCTGCAGTGTACATGCACCATGCCATATTGAAATTTTTTGAATGGAGCTGGAGAAATTAGTGCATTTATCATCTGTTTAACCTAACTGATTCGATCCCTAACAGCGGTCTGAATTCTGTGATTACGTTAAATCCCATTACTTCTAGGATCCCTTCATGTATATGCCTAAGTTGATTAGCTTATTTGCTCCCATCAGTTAGGCCAGTCAATCGGTCACGGCAGGGTGCCCACCCTTTGCATTAGTGTTTGAGTCCCTGGTAGGTTAAAGTAGTTTAGAATATTGTCTTGCCAAAAATGAATGGCGTACTCATTCATAAGCTTTGAACAATCATCAACTGGTAGCATAAGATATCAAACGATTTAAGTGATAAAACAAAGCAGAAATTACTTGTATTCAACAACCCACAACTCAATACAAACATGGGTCAACTCCCCAGTTGCCAAAATCCGAAAATTTCAGTCATTAGCAGTTGCTAATTGCAGTGAGAGCAGCTCATCCTCCGGGATTGTGCTAATATGACAATCCGACTTCGGGTACGACACGCACAACAATGTGTACCCACCTTCCACCACATCATCACTCAGCATTCCTTCACTCTGATCGACGGTGCCGGTGAGAAGCTTGGCAGGGCAAGTCATGCACACGCCGAGCTTGCAGTCATGCGGCACAGAGAGGCCGGAGTCCAATGCCTTTTCCAGTATGGTCTCATCAGGCTCCACCTCCAGCTCGGTAGACTGACCCTCGTGTTCCACCACCACCTTATAGGATCGGACGGTGCAGGAGTAAGACCGCCGTGAGCGGTGGCGCGGCCGGAGATTGAGCTGGAATGAAGCGGAGAGATTGGTGGTTGTGTGTACTTGTTTTGGGAGGGTGAGAGAAGGGGAGGGTTTAGGAGTGAAGTGGAGAGTAGCCATGGTGTGTTGGGTTCTGAGGTGGGAAATGAGGGGAAGTTTCTGTGGCAATGCGAAGTGTTGTATTGTTTATGGTGTGGAAAAAGATAAGGTTTTGGATGTTTTTGTGGTTTATTTATGAGGCATGGGCTAATATGGGTTTGCAAGCAAATCAAAGTTTTTATTTGGTTTCCAAACCAAAGTTCTAATGTGGTTTAGGGACAAATTTTTGCAAGTGACCGGTATTCAAAAGTGTATTCTATGTGTTATTAGTAAGTGGAGTGATCTGAAAAAAATATATTATTTCATCTACTTGTAGTATGTCATGCGGAATACTACTTAAATACCTAATGCTTAGGAAAATCGCTTTGATTTAGCACTGTTTAATAACTATTTTTTAATTTTTTAAAACAAAAAATCAAAAGTCAAAATTTGTAACAAAGCAAACTAGCTTTTAATTTTTAGTTTTTTATTTTCATTTTTTTTAAATTGAAAGTAATTAACAGACGAGTTTTCAGCTAAAAAAAAAATTGAAAAGGAACTAATTGTCAAACGGTTTCTAATTTATATGAGAGACGACTTCCACTCTTTTTTTTTTTTTGGTGAATAGAGGAGTTTCCACTTTTTATTTTTTATTTTTTATTTTGTCTTAGATATTTGTTTGTTTAACTTTGCCCTCTGATTATGTGACTTTTTTCGTGTGACATTAATGTTGATTGTGCGGGTTGTTCGAATACTCGGTACTTTACTACTATTATCTGGGTTCTAATCTCATCTCCTGATGCTTTAAAAAGCAGCCGACAATTTCCCGCTCCTATGCAAAGTTTGGGTATCCCTCCCATACTCGTGCATGCACTGAGACCACTTGGATTTTCTTTCTTCTTGGTGAGCGTGGTGTTCACTTGTCTACTCCTATTTACTGCATTAAATTGAGTGCTAACCAAGTTCATAATGCTCGCACATTTCACATTGAACTGGATTATCATTTTTTGTTCATGAAAAAGTTGTTTTTGGTAGTCATCGTGTTTGCTACATTGCCTTTATTGTTCACATCAAGGCTCTTCATTAGCCTCGTTATGTGCTTTTTTGTTTTAAGGTTGTTTAATTAGGCTCGTACAATTTGCGGAATGTTAAAATAGGCAATTAATCCGAAGTTATATCGTACAATTTACGGAGTGTTAAAATAGGCAATTAATCCGAAGTTATCTCCACAAGTATTATGTATTATATGAAAGTAATTTTCTATTTAATTATAATAAAATTCTACCAAAACAAGGCTTTATATAACCCCGCATACATTGTAATACTTTGCACAAATCAATACATGGAGTCATATTTATTCGCACGCCAGGTTTACCGTAAAAGTAGGAAGACATAAAAGTAAAGCTACATTCAATATAAAACCCGGTAAATGATTCTGGCGAGAATCATTTTCCTAGGGATTTCGTGATCGTGACTGTTTATCGTACATCGTGTGATCAGTTTTAATTAGATAATATTTATATTTAATTTTAAAATTTAAAATAATTTTTAATTGTACGATGTACAGTCACGATCACGAGATCCTTAAGAAAATGATCCAATGAGGATTCTTTTTCATAAAACCCAATGAAACATAATCGTATTTATGACGTCATATTTATGAACTAAATATATATGATTTCTGGTAGCTTCATTGTTTTTGATCTTCTTCTTCACAAGGCGTGCTCATCAGCTGTGTGGTGGTGATCATCTTACGGTCTCAAAAGGTGAAATTCTCGGTCTTTATGTCTTAATTAAGTGTTAATCACATTCACAGATTAAGAACTGTTTTTGCTTCGCTGATCACATCCACAGATGAGTTACCCTATCGTTCTGCAAATTAAACTCATTAAAAATTCTGGGGTTTTGAAAAATAGCGATAAACCCACTAATCTTTGTCATAACCAGATTATGAAATCATTAATGAAAGTTAATTGAAACATATTCAAGAAAATACTCTTTAATCTTGTATTCAATTCTTAAACTTTATTGCCAATTGATAACTTAGCAGTCGGTCGTTTCCTTATTTTTGCTAAATGATTGTGTTAGACTTTTCTGCCTTATTAATTTTTTAATTTAATTTTTTTTATTCCATGAAAATTAAAATTTATTGTAATTATGGTTAAGGAATAAATTTTAGGTACCAGGTGTGTTTTTGGTTGCAGAAATCTGCAAAAGAAGCAAAATGGCCGTTGAGAAGGCCGGCATCGCCAAAGATGTCACTGAAGTAAGCTGTCGAATATCCGAGTTTTATGTGTACTAGGGTATTGTGTTTTGAATGGTTTGTTTATGTTTATGATGCTGAAAATATCTGTTTCGTTGTGTATAGTTAATTGGAAAAACCCCGTTGGTGTATCTGAACCATGTCGTGGAAGGTTGTGTTGCTCGTATTGCTGCCAAATTGGAAATGATGGAGCCCTGCTCCAGTGTAAAAGACAGGTATATAGGCTTTCAGTTGTATGGCTTACTGTTTGGTCATTTTCTTGTTATGCTTGCTGGTTTCGCGGCAGTGATACCTGAATGTGTTGTGCTTTTGCTCTGATTTCTGTTATTGTTTACTGATTATTGAAAAACAATGCAGGATTGGTTATAGCATGATTGCAGATGCCGAGGCGAAGGGCCTTATCACACCTGGACAGGTTAGTTATTTGATAGGGAAACTTGCTGGCTGGGACTGTTGTATTTTGAAGAATTTGTGCATGAAAGAGAGGATGCAACCGCCTTCCCCGTATACTATTCTTGATTTCTCCCCTAGCTGGCGTTTTATTTCAATTTCAAATGATGAAAAAGATGCAACCATGCTTTTCTCATGGGATGTTTTTGGCTGAAAACATGATTGGACTGTGTAATTAGAGAGGATTTTTTTGCATTAGAAGTGTTAAGCAAAAATTTCAAACATGTAATAATAGTCTACATTTCATAAAACTACTAAAAATATTGGTTTCACCAATATTGTGAGCTGACTGATCTTCATTGAATCTGACATTTGGTTGGATGGTGTTTTCTGAAGAGTGTCCTCATCGAGCCAACAAGTGGTAATACTGGGATAGGATTAGCCTTCATGGCAGCAGCTAAGCATTACAGACTTATCATTACAATGCCTGCTTCAATGAGTCTTGAAAGAAGAATCATCCTCCGGGCCTTTGGAGCTGAGTTGGTTCTCACAGATCCTGCAAAGGGCATGAAGGGGGCCGTTCAGAAGGCTGAAGAGATATTGGCAAAGACACCTAACGCCTACATTCTTCAGCAGTTTGAAAATCCTGCCAACCCTAAGGTATCTACTCAATCAATTCTACAGGTTATGAAGCTGGCGCAACTTGCAGAAAAACAAAGGGTATATTGTGCTTGGAAAAAGTTATTTGATTTTTGTTACTGTAGATACATTATGAAACGACTGGACCAGAGATATGGGAAGGTTCGGGAGGGAAAGTAGATGCTTTTGTTTCTGGGATAGGCACAGGTGGAACTATAACAGGTGCAGGGAAGTTTCTAAAGGAGAAGAACCCTGACATAAAGGTTAGCACATTTTAAAGGTTAATCTAAAAAGTTCTTTGGTAAATTTGTTTATGAGCTTCTTTTGAAGAAGATCTGAACAATAGCCTGTACTTTCTTCGTGTTTTTTATGCTCTTTTACTTTGTCTTATTGTGTTCCTTTTTCTTTCTTAATGTTAGCTGTATGGTGTGGAACCCGCTGAAAGTCCAGTCCTAACTGGAGGAAAGCCTGGTGAGTTATACTGCATTGCTGCTCTGAGAATATTTGTATTCCTTGCATAATCTGGCCTCTGCAATCTATTTACTGGCCTTTTCACTAGTTTAGAGAAAATTTTGTTCGTAATTTCTGTGAGATTTTTAGCCTTGCGAATGTAATTTGGTTTCTGATGGAGATACGGCTGTAATAAACAGTTGGAGATTACTGATCTCAGATGTGACTGGTAGCATAGGGAAGAGTTTCGTTGAGGGACACTCAGTTACTACTTCGGTGGAATGAGTCTCTTTCTTCTATGACTGAGAATGTGTTAATACTCTTATTTTCTGTAGCTTCTGGCTTTCAACTTTAGTTGGCTTCTGATTTATTAACTCAAAAGTCTGTTGGAGTGAAAATTCTTCCTAAACCCCAATTCTACCATACATGGTGTAAATTATCCCTCAATCTTATACATACTTAGCTTATATATTTATAACTTCATACATGACTGTCAATTCTAGTTTTTGCTTGCACGTTGTTGAAGTTAATTATTGTGCTCCTTCTAATGTAAAGGTCCCCACAAGATCCAAGGAATAGGAGCTGGTTTTATCCCGGGTGTTTTGGAAGTCAATATCATCGATGAAGTTTTTCAAGTAAGGCTCAAAGGGTTTTTACTTAATCGATCATAATTACTCAAGTGCATGACATTTTTCATAAATCGTTATATTATTATTTGCAATACAATCATTTATGGAAACAGCAGTCAAGCCGGATATATTGTCTTTCATAGTGTTTTAATGGACGAGTGTATGAATGGCCAACAATTTCTGTGAGCTGGTGTCTGCAAAGAACTTAGGAAAAGACACAGCTTGTTAGTTTGTTTCTAACAGCTATTAGCCTATTACTGCTGCCCGTGTACTAAATCTGTGATGTGTTGCAGATATCAAGTGATGAAGCAATTGAAACAGCGAAGCTTCTCGCACATAAGGAGGGTTTGCTTGTAAGTTCTTAACCTACAAACAACTAGTAGTGAGTTAATATCCTTGATATTGAGCCATCACATTCGAATTTGTGCCATATCTAGGATGAATCACCGTATTGCAGCCTCTGTATTGAATTACAAGTGTCTGATTATCTGTTCCAGGTGGGAATATCATCTGGAGCTGCTGCCGCCGCTGCAATTAAAATTGCAAAGAGACCAGAAAATGCTGGAAAGCTCATTGTTGTAAGTTGGATCACTCCCATTCAGTTACATAGACCATGTATCAGCGTTCTGCTCAACTGCTAATACACATCTACGCAATGTAGGTGATATTTCCAAGCTTTGGGGAGAGGTATCTCTCCTCTGTCTTGTTTGAGTCCGTGAGACGGGAAGCCGAAAGCATGACTTTCGAGCCCTGAGCTGATTCCTCGGTTTCTGGCTGCTTCAAGTTTTAACCGGTGGAACCGAATTGTCTCGCTTCTTAAGTTAAAAGCTAACATAATCTGGTAGTGTTTTTCTTATGTTGTCGGGGTTTTGGCTGGTTCTCTATACAATTCTGAAGTGCAACTTCACCCCGTTTAAGAGTTTTCCGGACTATTACTATTCACATTAATTTTTTTAATGCATAATTAAATAATGTACGCTAAAAAAATTTTTGATTTTTTTTTTTTCTAAATATATTTTTAAACGTTTATTTTTTATTTTATTTTAATTTTAAAAGTTGAAAACCTACGCACCGTTCGATCTCCATTTTGGAGACTAATCGGCCCAGATTTTGCCGCGTCAAACACCATCAGTTGCCTAGTTTTATTTTATTTTATTATTATTATTATTATTTTTTTTTTTGGACAATGGGCTGCTTGTTTTATTGCCAACAACACATATTTACAAGAAAGAGGCTCACATACAAATCAAACACAACAACAGAGTATGGACCCCCAATGTACAACAAAACCAAGCCCAACAGAAAACAGGAAAAAAAAAATATATATATCCTAAGAGCCTGCATCCTCTGCCGCTGCTGCCATCAAAAGGACCACCAAACTCGAAATGGTGGCCTGAAATCAAGCCAAATCGAGCCCCAAATGAATAAAAAGAAGACTTCAACAACCTCTAAAGAGCACATCGAAGATCGGCACCACGAATCGAAGGAAGCAATTGCCTAGTTTGATTTGGAGAAAGGCAAAATTTCTCATATGAAATTGACAGGGCACCATTTGAGGGGAAATTTTTCCAGATGACCGGCACATTAGCTTACTTGCAGTTCCCAACCAATACAACTTTAACACGTGCCTATTTCATTAAAGATTTGCCACGTTTTGATATTTATGATAGGTATTAATAAACAAAACTCCTATATACCCTTACAGTTCAAAGAGAAAGAAGTCAGAAAAATCTCCGACTACCTTTTCCACGTTGACCACCCACTCTATCAGAAACCACCCACCTCTATCGCCTCTCTGTGATTCCATCGGCGACACTCCATATATTCTCTCTTCCTCTTTTTCTTCCCCCTCTCTTGTTCTCCCACACCCTATCAGAAACACCCACCTCCATCGACCCAAATTTGCCGTCTCCGACCTTCAATTTAGGATCTGTCTTTCGGCATCCATTGTGTCCATCTCAGAAAGAGCACAAGGAGGACAAAATATTGAGATGAAAAAGAAAGGGAGAGAGAAATGTGTGGTGAAGGGAGGGATGATTGGGGGTGGGGTGGATGATGCAGGTCTCCAACAAGGAGTTTTCCACTTGGGGAGGCATGGGAGGAGAAGGGTGTGGGAGGTGATTTAGAGACTAGGAACATAGGGAGTGGATTTAATTTTATTTTTTTACTTAATTGTATTTATGTTATAAGAATACAATTGTCAACAGGTTATTAGTGGGGAACACTACCTGTAATGCTGAGGTGTGTGTTCTAGTCACATGAAAAAATTTCTCCCATTTGAGGAAGGCAATTTCTCTATGAAATTGTCGGGGCACTGCCAACGCTTCCTGTGCAACCTCTCCACTTCACTTTGACCAGCAAAGTCATCTTCAAAGGAGATGGCTAAAGGTCCAAAGCCAAAAAATGAGTTGATTTGTTCAAAAATTCGTCTCCAACTAATGGTTAGGCTATAATTTTATAGAGTTCATCAGGCCATTAAAAGGGCATTAGGCTAACCAAATGTAGCTCCCCCTTTAGTTTTTTATTTTTTTAGGGCCCAATCCTCAATTGCAATAATTAATTCAAATTCAATAGTTAGATTTGAAAACATGCAACGGTAGTTTAATTAAATGAACTAATAAATTTATAGTATAAATTTAAAACTAATAAATTATTGAAGAGCTATGTTTAGCCCCTTCGGTTGAAGATGGATGACTATGGTCTAACATTGTTTATTTAAAAATATTTTTTTATGCCACTTAGTACTATAGTAAGTAGTCTTGGATGGTAATCAACTCTCTGGTTCGATACCTTCTTGCTTAAGTAGACTCGCCCGAGCTCTAAGACGTCTGTCGTTATGGTCCAATTTGTTGACTTCCACAATACCGTCTACCTTCTGGGGACTTGAGTATATCTTGTACCTAAACTTGTCATTCAACTTTCTGAACGGATATCGGAAAACTTCTCTGTGCTATCATATGTCTCAAATGGTGCGCTCTGTGGTGAAGCCCGACTCCATGTTCCACGATGCAAAAACAGCACGCTTAACCGGAACTCAAAGAAAGCTGGTACATCTAACTTGAAATATATTATTCCAGGGATCGTATCAGCAATGTTGATACAACGCAGGAAAAGGAAAGCGGAAGTTGCAACAGAGACTACCTTGCTACCTCAACTTCTTTGGCAAAGATTTTCACGCGCAGAACTTGTGAGGGCGACAAACGGATTCAACGAAAGTAACTTACTTGGCACGGGGGGTTTTGGCTCAGTATATAAAGGTACAATTTCTGATGGGAGAAATGTTGCTGTAAAGGTTTTCAATTTACAGCTTGAAGGGGCTTTTAGGAGTTTCGACAGTGAATGTGAAGTGCTGAGCCAAATTCTTCACCGAAATCTCGTCAAAATCATCAGTTGCTGCAGTCAAGTTGATTTCAAAGCCCTCATACTGCAATACATGCCTAATGGGAGCCTTGAGAATTGGATGGCTCTCCGTTGAGTATTCTGCACAGGTTGAACACAATGACGGACGCAGCATCGGCGTTGGAATACCTTCATCACGGTTATTCGATACCAATATATGTGGGATCCACTTATATTAGAGAGTGTCAACTGTTTACAAATAGTATTATTGATCACTAAATTCACGTAAATTAAATTATGCAGAGTTCGAGTTGGAAGGAATTGTTTCAACAAGAGGGGATGTGTATAGTTTTGGCATTGTACTTATGGAGACGTTCACAAAAAGGAAGCCAACGGATGAGATGTTTGTTGGGGAAATGAGTTTAAAGCAATGGATTGCAGGTTCATTACTTTCAAACGATGCATTCGTTGAAATCACGGATGCCGATTTACTTGGGACGGAGGAAGATGGTGGTTTTGGGAGCAGGAGAGATTGCGTATCATCCATCATGAGATTAGCTCTAGCGTGTTCTGCAGCATTGCCGGAAGAGAGGATTAACATGCAAGATGCTCACGCCGCACTCAAAAAAATCAAGATCAAGTACTTGGAAGGATTGTGGAGGACTCAAGTCTTAATTTTTCTTCTGCAAAATACGATAATTTATCGTCTAAGATAACTAAATCTAGGCGTCCAATTGAACAATTTATCGCATACATTGATGCACAGTTGAAAAACCTCCAACCCACGATTATATTCTCGTCTAAACTCCAAAGGTGCAGTCACACCTTCAGATCAAATGAAATCCTCGGACGGCAAATACAACACCCTGTTCAAGGAAGAAATAGTTTTGCGTATATTCTCAGAACAGAAAATAACATCTCTTTTAATACTGTTGAAAGTTCGAAACCATCAGAGCCTACCTCGAAAATTCTCTCCACGGCTCTGTCAAAAATAAGTTTCATGTACGGTCAGTAGTAGCGAACAAATAGCGGAAGAAATTGAAAATGTTGAAGGTCAACTCCAGAATCCAACCAAAGTGAACTTCAAGTTTTAGGCCTCTTTGGTGTGTCTGAACTTTCAGGCTCAGCTTTGCGCTTTATCCCTAGGAAATGTTCAACCTGAAAAAAAATAAACTAGAGAATTATTCTTTCCATGGAAATGAATGGATAAAAGGGGAGAAAACAGAACGTCACAAATGAATGAATCGATATTTACTACAAACTATCAGTAACTGCTGCACGCAAGACAATACAGCAAGTAATATATCACCTAGAAGCATTTTATATAGATCAAGGTCAAGAAACGAGGGTAATGTACTGTACGAGTTCGCTCACCTTTCTGTCACCAAGCATGGGTGTCAAGCCCCCGGGGAGATCCCTCTCAACCGTTGCAAAACCACTTCTGGGATCGCTAGTTTGCCTGGAAACATAAGAACAAAGGGGGAAAGGGTAAATCAATTGGGAATTCTCATGTTGAATACAGAAAGGATTAAGCAGGGAAGCATATACCACAGCTCATATTTCTTATTCAATTCTTTAAATTAAGACATTCAGAAAAGTGTTCAAAAATTTAGAGAATTAATTGAATCATTTCTTAAAGTTGTAAAGCACCGTTTTAATGTATGAATATCTCACATATACCAACTCCAAGCCTAGTCACAATACTGATTTTCTTGTTTGAAGCTGTCTTGGTCAAATCCTACTGAAACTAGCAAAAATTGATCCAAAACCAAAAACAAAAATCTGAGTTGAATGAAATGATTGAAAAGCATACCCTGGTTTAACATGGCCACTGAGGACAAGATATGGTGTCTGCAAGCGAGCTTGAGTGTCCCTCATCCTCTCCGCAGACAGTGATGGTGTATCTGAACTCTTCATCTGCTTCAACTTTAGTTCTTCCTGGTATTGCTTCATGCGCTTTTCTTGCTTCATCTTTCCAGGCCCCTTCCCATGGAACTTATGAGAAAGTATCCTAAAGGCTTCCTTGGGCGTCAACTGGTGAAAATAAGGAAATATGTTAGCAGCACATAATAATAAAACTACTTGATCACTGATGAAGCAAAGATAAAAACATACAAAATAATGCATGCACCACAGCTTTCCAAACACAAAACTTCTTTGTATTATAAGCACAGAAATATTTAAATTGAATGTCGCTAACCTACTACACAGCTTTTAAAAACTACACATCCAAACCTAAAATTGAGCCCGCGTAAAAGGCATAAGAAGATTATCAATGACCAAGGCTAATATAACTCTATGACCAGATTCACCGCAGTGTAACCATGCCAAACCATAAAAACAATTAACTGTAAAGGAACTGAACAGAAGTACTTACAGTTCTGCCAAATTCATCGGTTCTCTCAATGCGAATATCCTTTTCCTGATAGACTTTAGGTGCACGAGTATCCTTTTGATGGCTGGAAGAGGATGAACGAGTATCCCTTGGTTCATCCTTTTTTTGACGTGATGTATGGGTCTCCTTTGGCTGCTCCTCCTCATCATCATCTACAATACCAAAAAGTTTGCTCTTTTTCTTGTCCATGTTTCTGCCACCCCAGTCAATACCTTCTTTAAGGGTTCCTCGATCTTTAAGCAGCTTCAGTACACCTGATAAGCCCTTCCCGACCGCAACTTCATGAATTGTTTCATCAGGAACTACCTCCTCCTTATCCTCATTATCAGGCTGTTTGTCTTCATCCATATCATTAACTTCAGTCCATCCACCAGGTTCATCCATTTTTTCTTCATGGGGAACTTCGGGTTCATCTTCTTGCATAAAAACATCTTCACTTTCAGGCTTGTGGGATTCTGAAAAAGTACAAAAAAGGAAAAAAGTCATTTTCTAATTATAGATGAAACTGTGATGTAGCGGCAGAACATTAAAAATTTTCCATAAGTTTAGAAGGTTATAATCAAAACATCCTTGAGAATAACATTGTAAAGCTTGCAGAAGGCTCATAATTTAACACACAATTACACAAATTTAAAGCAGAAAAACAAAGATCTAATTGGCATGTAAAAAGCAGCAGGAGCAATATTATACCCCTCCATGGGACATTGATAATTAACGAACCAGAATTTGGTGGGATAGGAAGATGGTCACCACCTAACTATAAGATGATGACCATTATAACATGATGTCTAAGCTGGGAAAGAGAGGCACTCCCACCCTCAGCCAATAGAAAATCAATTAAACAATACCCTAAGGTTGATTAATAAAAGCAAAAACACAAAGATAGAAGATACCTTCATCAAGCTGGAGGCCCCAGACAAACTCTTCCATCTCAGTGAAGACAACCTTGTTATCCTGTGACTCTCCAGTTGAGGGGATTTGATCATCTGCAGTCTGACTACTGCCAGTGGTGGTGGCAAGGAGAGCAATCGCTTGTGGACCAGATACAGTTTTTTCCTCCTCTTTCTTTTTAAGAGCCAATTTCCTTGCTTTCTCTAAGGATTTATACAGATCATCGTCATCATCTGCGAAGACAGGATTTTCATTTTCCTCTCGTTTAACAGAAAGAGTTTGTTCCAGTCGCAATGATTTAGATGCCTCGTCTGCTCTAGCATAAGCCAGCTGGTATGCACTATTTCTCCTTTCAGCTTCCAATCTTTCTTGCTCCTCTTTACTGGCCTGCCTCTTTGCATCATTCCTAGAACCAAGGTCTTCAACACCCAACCCTGCAGATACTGCTTCTGCTTCAAGGGCATCTAAGTCTAGCTTCTCCCTCTTCCGCAAGGATTTCTTTTTCTTAGGTTTTTTAAACTGAAGCATTTCATCTTGAGTATAGAAATCAGATGAGATCTTCCCAGACATGTTGAGATCTTCAAAGCGGTCCTTTGTGGGAACACCCTGTATCCTCTTACGTAGCTAGCAGAAAGAAGTAAAGCCACTGTTAGTCTTTTCAATTTCTTTTGTATTTCTTTGCCTTTATCTAAAAGCACTAAGATTGCACTACAAACTTCAAATGATCACAACTCAAAAGATAGGGAACCCAAAAAAAAAAAAAAAAAAAAAAAGAAAAAAAAGACAGAAAGCAATGAAAGCAACACCTATTAGAACACCATTTCATTTCACTGCAGCAAATGCCCTGAAGTCCTATCCTCCTTTTTATTACCGCTCACAAATTATGATGAGAAAGAAAATAGTACCTCTTCAAGTTTCTTTTCTGCTTCGCCAGTAAAGCGTCCTCTTTCATCTAAAGTTAACCCCTGAAAATAGACATAAATTAACATATTAAAACCATGTTCCCTGCTCAATGTTTCAAACAAATGTACATGAACAAGGGAAAACACTGGGTTGTAAGGTAAAACGTAGGGGAGATAATAATATTTTCACCTCATCTGGGGTTGGATCATCATACTGTGGAAGCATTTTCTTCTCAGCGCCAGGGTCGTCATTAAACCTGATGCGCCATAACACATGCATATAGTTAATACCAACCAATGTTGGCAATGAGATGTGAAAAAATTCCAGATTATAGAAGATGGTTAGAATAGACAATGTCACCCAATAATTAAGTTGCTTTTGGCAAATCAAATTTTTATTACACTTTATAATTATGGTTAACATACTTATCGACATAAGCCCCCCTTTTCTTCTTTGCTGCCTTGTAAGCATCGTCTCGCTGCTTCTGCTCTCCAATTTCCACATTCTCAAGCATATCAATGTCTGTTACAATGAAACAAAAACCTCTATTAAACAGTATAAAATTAAAACATCCATGGCATGCCTAAGAGAGGCTCTGGGCCGTGAGAAAAACAAACTAACTCAAAACTTCTTTACCTTCATTAATGTCACCATCAGCTAGAATATTCTGATCTTTGAGTGTTAAAACAACTGCCCCGCCTTCCATTACTTTGTCAAGGCCATGAAGAACTTTAACACCAGCTAGATCATCTGTAAACAGGTATTCAGAGTAAGGTGACATCAAAAAACCAATAAACCCAGAAAAAAAGCATCATAGATTGCAACTAAGTCATTCAGACAGTATTGACACGTCAACTGAAAATGTGAACCCAATTCTACAAGTACTATCAACAATATTAGACCCCACAACTTGCAACTGTTGGGTCACAGTTAAAGATATAGAAACCATATATCAAGAGCAGGTGCATATTGTCAGAATACCGAATCAAAGCTCTAGAGGCAATGAGGCATACAGACACAAGTCCTCAAGGTTGATGTACTTTTTATTTTGTGCTCAGGTGTAAAATAAATTCCGTAACTCTACAAGTTCTAACATAAAATATGCATTCTACCTTAACCATAGCGCCACATACGGTATGTTCTCAAATATAAAATGAAACGATAACTAAATTCAAATTCCTGTTGATGTCCCAAGGACCCTTAGCTTCTATTACGAAATATTAAAAAAAATATCTGAAGTGAGAAGGAATCTTACGAGTGGGATCCTGGGCTGTCTCCTCATCTTCACTTTCTCCTTGACCAATATTGTCCTGAGAAATTAAAATTATATGAATGGCAGTTATAAAATCAAGAAGCTGTAAACACAATACAAAAGGAACACTATCAAACTGACCTGTTCCTCGAAAATCTTAGAAAGCTGGAAAGCTTTCTGCTTTTCTGCATTCCTTTTCTCCTCGATCTTACGACTCCTACTAACCCATGCTAAAACCTCAGGAACATCTTCTGTTTTCTTCTTTAATCTCTCTTCCTTTGTCCTGAGAAAAAAGCAAACCCAATATAACAAATTTGTAGCACGATGCAAAGAAATATAGACGTGTTACACATGGCAATGTCCTTAAAATAAGTGTTTACGTACATCTATGTATACAACTCAATACAGTTGTATTGCCACCATCTGCTA
Organism: Pyrus communis; assembly: GCF_963583255.1. Taxonomy (NCBI): domain Eukaryota; kingdom Viridiplantae; phylum Streptophyta; class Magnoliopsida; order Rosales; family Rosaceae; genus Pyrus; species Pyrus communis. The sequence continues at coordinate 17,579,462 of NC_084808.1, read as the reverse complement.
GAATGTTATGATATTTGAGTGTTCAAATTAGATTTAAGTAGACCCCATGTAATTGAACGTTGAAAATTTCTGAAAGAACAATACCCACTCTAGGGGGCTGACCACCGTCCCGATTAACCACTAGGTGTTTGAAAATTAAAAATGGACGCCTAGCCCGCCAAAGTCGCGACTCTCACTTAGACAAAAAGTAGATAACTTTCATTTTGCATTTTATTTTTTTCAATAAATTGTAAGAAACCTGTTGAATACTTGGATAAACACTCATTATATGCTTCTTACCATGTTTTCAATATGTTCTAATACTTCATAATCTATACGTCATTCTATTTTGCAACTTATGTATCCCAATACAATATGTTCTAATACTTCATAATCTATACGTCATCCTTTGGGAGATGTTGATTCAACTTCTTTTCTTTTTTTTTTTAAACACCCAGTATGCTTTTGCATATTTCATTCTGCTTACTATTAACTTCGAAGCACATAGCCCAAGAATATTATGCATATTGTATATCACAGACAAGTTCAGGTTGCCCATAAGATGACTTTATATGATTCCTTTGAATACACCAAAATCCAACTTCTTCAGTTCCCAATAAAGAACAATGAGATGCAATAATGCTTAATGCAAAATGGGATATGAAGCGGAAAAAGATAAAATAGGTTGATAACATAAATCAAATAGGCATAAAGAGAACATAAATGAAGCCGTACTTACTTCAAGATGCGTTCCTCAAGCTCCGATGATGATAGATGTGTTCCACTTGATAAGCCATCAGCATGCCGTTCATCCTCAGCATTATGGGAAACCTTCCCTTGCTTAAGAATGTCTTTATCCCTGTTATCATCACCATTTAGCTTCAACTTATCATCTCTTTCAACGCTTCTCCTGCTTCCTCTGTCTCTTGATTTATCCTTATCTTGATCCACCTCCCTCTCTTTTTCCCTGTACTTGTCTTTCACCCTCTCCCTATCGGTATCTTTATAGCTTTCCCTCCCTTTCTCTCGATCTTTATGTTTTTCTCTCTCCTTTTCTCTTTCCTTTTCTTTTGCCCGGTCCCTTTCCTTTTCCCTTTCCCTGTCCTTATCCCTATTCCCCCTCTCTTTCTCTCGTCCTCGATCACTATCCTTCTCTGCCTCTCTCTCCTTCTCCCGCTCTTTTTCCTTCCCTCTGTCCTTTCTATCTTTCCCCCTATCATGCTCCTTTTCTCTATGACTCTCTCGATCATAATCTTTCTCCTTCACCTTGTTATCTCTACTCTTATCCTTATACCGGTCATCTCTATCATCCTTCCTCTTTTCCCTGCCATATGCTCGATCCTTTTCCAAATCTTTAGATTCTTTCTCTCTTTCCTTCACAACATCACTCCTCGACTGCTCTCGGTCTTTACTTCTGGCATCCTTCTCTTCCCCTCGGCTACTCTTCTTCCTATCCTTGCTCCGGTGCCTGCTTGATTTGTCAGCCCCGTCTAAATCATCATTTGTTCCCTCATCCCGATGCTCCCTCATTGGAGAGTCATCCCGATCGTACTCCACTTCCATTTGCTACACACTAAACTGCGAAACTCCACCACTGGAATATCGAAAATCAAAGAAATCAAACCACATAAACAAGCGATATAACTTTCCAAAAACCCAAGTACATTGTAAAGTATTAAGTTCAAAATATCCGGTGTGTTTGGCAAAGTGATAACATAACGAAGGAAAAAGCATCAAATTCTGACAATTTCACTTAATTGCGAAAAATAAACAGAATACGATTTTTACATGAACATATGAAAACTGAAAAACCCTAATCAGCAATAACAAAATTAAACAATCGATATTAACTGAAAAAAAAAAATCAATATTTAGAAAGAAACCGATACCTTATGAATTGTATCGGGTTTGTTAGGCGGCAAGTGTCGGCGGAGCTTCCTTCGCAATCTCAAATATCTATAAGCTCTGTTTTGCAAACTTGGACTGGAATTTGTTTGCTTTGGTAGATCGTTCAGAAATTTAACAACAATTGAGTAGCGGAATCCGGATTTGGATGGCGGCGATGGCGATTGAGCGCTTGAACTTGTTGAATTTCGAAGCTATATGGGAGCACGACAGTTGAGTGAGAAGAGGGGAGGGGATGTGGAGGAGGTGTGGCGGATTTGCGTGGGTTCGAAAGCGGGGAAGTGCAACGACTTGAACAAAGGAAGGGGTCTATAGGGGTAGTTTCGAGTTTTCACCTTTTAACCGAGCCTTTTCTTTCTCTTTCATTTTTAAAATTTAGTTTTTCTATTAAAAAATCACTAATACTTTTTATTTGTTTTTACTAGTATATGCTTCCGCACCTCATGTATGAACATTATTTTTATTTTTGTTTTTAAAATGACAAGGTAGGAGAGAGAGTATGGGAATGGACTGAGGAGAGATGCTTTTGTTTTTTGTTTTTTGTTTTTTATTTTTTAATTTTTAATATTAGATATATGTAAAATTCATGTAGCTGAGGTTTAAATAAACAAAAAATGATTAATCTCAGTTTATTACTCTAAAGTTTCTTGGTTTTCAACATTTGGTATATGAAGTTTTTTTCATTCCAGAATGGTACCTAAAGTCATAATTTTAAGACAGTCTCATACATCCGTTAAGTTTCCGTCAGAACCTCTGTTAATTGATGACGTGGCACCTACATGGACAATGAATGAGTGCCACGTGTTAGTATGGTTCTACGTGAATATTAAAAAAATTAAAAACTAAAACAATTTTAAATTTTAAATTTAAAAACTAAAAAACCAAACCTAAACCTAAAAAACCAATCTAAGTTCATCTCTCTGTTTCTTCTTCCCCACCCAACACAGAAAATCACGATCCTTCCTCTTCCTTCGCCTCTCCCCCTCCCCCTCCTCCTTCGCCGGCATCGCTCCCCTCCTAGCTTTCTTTTCTCCCTCTCATCCAATCCAACGACCAACCCTTCTTTTTTGTTCTCCATTTATGCTCTCGCTTTCAATTCTTCTTCTCTACACGAAGACACCTAAATCTTGCAGGTACTCTCTATGTCCTCCTCAATCTGTCTTTCTCTACCTCTGTGATTTTTATTTTATTTTTTCCTTCCATTTTTTGTGAATTTGAAGGAAGTTCAGAATCAAATCTCCGCCAAGAACAAGTGGATTTGCAGGACGTCAGGGTCTCTAGGCTAGATGTGGGTAGGGGTCCGATTCGGGAGCATCCAACGGTACGAATTTCGGGTCAAATTCGGGGAGATCCACGTTGGCATCGGATTTCGAGCGAAGGTTTGGAGGCCTTGACCAGATCCGGAGGAGGAGGGTAGAGATATGCGGCCTTAGGCTTGGTGTGTTGGAGGATTGGGCTCCGTGAATAACTTCATGCGACGGCATCTCTTGGCTGAGGTTGGGTTTTGGGGTGTGAAGGATGGGGTTAGGTTTTATGATGAGGAGGATGAGGGTTTGGAGCAGGACGTTGCTGGGGATTTGCAATGGTGAAGACGGAGATGGGGCTGCTGGGGATTTGCAACATGGTTCGAAATGGGGATGGGAAAAACCCTTAGTTTTGTTTTTTCTTTTTTTTTTTTAATGTCCAAGTGGGGCCAGCTTGAAATTTTAATTTCACGTGGATCCCTTAATGACACGTGGTGCCTAGTCATCGTCCAAATGGGCACCACATCATCAATTAACGGAGGACTTAAGAGTCAGACTAACAGATGTATGAGACTATCCCAAAATTAACACTTTAGGTATGACTTTGGGACGAAAAAAACTTCATGTACCAAATGCTGAAAACCACGAAACTTAAGGGTGGTAAATTGAGATTTACCCAAAAAAATTGATTTTAAAAAATTACATTACTGTTCATAAATTTTTATGTGATAGAAAACTAAATATTCTTTTTAACATATTTTGGTTGACAAAAAAATTTTGTTAATACTTTTTTAACGGAGAGATAATTTTCATATACGTATTTTAAAAGAAAAATTAATGTGATTAGTTTAGTGTGACTTGTTTTTTAAAAGAAGAATTAATGTGATTTGTTTTTTAAAAGAACAATTAATGTGATTTATTGGGTAAAAAGAGAATGAAAATGTTTAACAAATTGCGAAGGTGGACTAGCTTTGGGCTCACCTTCCAAGTTCCAATCAGCACGAGTTTAGGGTTTAGTCCACCCATATTTGCCTCACCACGTCTTTCACTTCCAGTGTTGCTGCGACCCTACAATATTAGTACAGTCGGCAGAGCCACCGTCTCCTTCCCCAGCTCTTGCTAGAAGTGTTTTTTTTTTTTTTTTGGCGGCAGCAGTCAATTAGGTATGCTTGCTTTTACCTTCTTGGATGTTTCCTTCACCTCCTCAATGTCAAATTTCAATTTCAGACTGAATGTATCTTCTCTGTATATGGAGTGGGATTGCTGGTTAGATTAATTAATTATGAGTTTGATTTTGGTTAATTGTTATGGGTTTTGTGTTTTGGTTAATTGGCTTGTGCTGTTATTTTGGTCAAGTGCTAAAGAGTTCGTGTCTTTCATTAATTGATATGAGTTTTTGTTTTGATCAATTGATATGTGTAGAATTATGGAACGATATTATAAGCGACAACCATCAACGATTAGTTCAGATAATGTGGGTAGTTCAAGTTCGGATTATGAAGCGGATATGAATCTAGTGAATCAAAAGAATGTCGTTATCAATCAGTTAGACCAAGATCGTATGGCTTATGACACTTGTTTGAATATCTCAATCAATTGCATTAAGTTTTTGTTGCGACAAGATCTTTATTTCTTTGATTATTGTGATAGTGTCACTTCAAGCAACAGGGGAAATTATTTGGAACTCTTCCAATTTATTGCCAATCACAATGAGAAAGTTAAGCCGGTTGTATTGATGTATTAACTCCCTCAGGTCAAAAGAATCTTGTCAATATATGTGCCATTGAAACCATCGATGCTATCATGAGTGACGTAAAAGATAGATTCTTTTCTATATGGGTGAATCTCGTGATTTTTCGACATTAGATCAAATTGCAATTGTTCTGCGCTATGTCGACAAGAAAGGGGATGTAATTGAAGCGTTTGTGGAAGTCCAACATGTTGGCAACATCACTTCAAGTAAACTGAAGGAGACCATTGACTCATTCTTTTCTTTCAACAAATTGAGTTTTTCCAAGCTATCTGGACAAAGTTATGATGGAACAAGTAACATGAATGAAGAGTTCAGTGACCTTAAAACAAAGATTTTGAGTAAATAACCTTGTGAATTTTGTGTTCATTGTTTTACTCAAAATCTTGAAATATGTCTTGTTGTGGCAGCAAAGAAGAATGCTGAAATAGCCATTTTTTTCACATATGTAATTAGTGCAATTAATCTTGTTGGAGCATTGTGTCACCGTCGTGATGCACTTGGAGAACAACTCCATAAAGAGCTTAAGGAAGCTTTTGGAAATGATTTTCTAATGGAGAGATGCATGAATCAAGAAACTAGTCTCAAGCATACTAGAGTATGATGCATATTGGAACTCATATTATGGTGTATTGCTCAGTTTGATTTCCATGTTCTCATCCGTGGTAAAAGTTCTTGAATTGATTGTTGATGATTACTACATTGATAGTGTTGGTGAAGCATGTAGTACATTGAAAGGAATACTCTCTTTTGAGTTTGTTTTTCACCTCTTTTTTATGAGATCTATTTTGGAAGTCACACACATTATGTCACTTGCATTACAAAAGAAAGATAAAGAGATTGTGGTTGCAATGGATTTAGTCAAATCATGTAAGCAACAACTACGCCACATGAGGAATAGCGAGTTTAATCTTTTGGTTGATAAAGTATCTTCTTTTTGTATCAAGCATGATAATGAAAATCCTAGCTTGGATGAGACACGCGTAGTTCAAGGGAGGTCACGGCGTAATGCTCCATTAAAGACAAACTGGCAATTTTATGCAGAGGTCTTTTTTTGTGGCATTGACGAGCAACTAACGGAGTTGGATGATCACTTCAATGAGGTAAATATTGAGTTACTTGTTTGTTTGGCATGTTTGAACCCGGATAATTCTTTCATAGCTTTTGACAAACAGAAGCTACTTCGTCTTGTTCAATTTTATCCTCAAGCTTTTTCCAATGAATACTTTTTTACACTTGAAGGTCAGCTTGGGCTTTATATTCATTATATGCGTTCGAGTTGTGATTTTTCTCAATTGCGAGGGATTAGTAATCTTGCAAAAAAAAAAAAAATGGTGAAGGGGATGCATCGAAATTTTAATTATGTGTATTTGCTCATTACACTTGCTTTGGTTTTGCTGGTTGTGACTGCATCAATGGAGAGAGCATTTTTTGCCATAAAAGTTGGTGATGGTTCAATCTACAACATGGAGATCAATGGTTAAGGGATATTTTGGTTATTTATATTGAGAAAGATGTTTTTGGTTGTATTGATAATGAAGCTATTATGCTATGTTTTCATAATATGAAAACTTGTGTTGAACAGTTGTAGTTTGTGCCGGTCTTTTTTTACTGTGAATTATGAATGAAAGAACTATTGTTTGATGTTTGATGAATTATAAACGAAAGCACTATCGTTTAATGTTTCATGAAGTATGGATGAAATCTCCATCATTTACCTTTTCTCTCGGGAGGTTCCCTCCTTAGCCCAATCACTCTTCGCTTCAAGTCTTCATCGGTTGATGGTACAAGCCTTGAAGGAGGTTAAGAGACTAAGACAAGCCTTGAAGGAGGTTAAGAGACTAAGACATAAGCTACACAGCTGATGAATCAGCAACAAAATCAAACCCCATTTTAGACGATGAACATGTTGCACAACCGAAAAGAGATGCCAAGATTCACGAACACCGTTTTCTCAAAAGAAATATTTCTCCACCGTGTAAGATTTTGTCGAAGTTGATCTCTGTTTTTATGTTTTTGAACTTTATAACGTCGGGAAGTTAGAGTTCACAATGCCTAAAAGCGTTTTCACGAGCAAAACACTAGTGGTTCTGAAGGTGGACTCAATTGAATTACCTATGATTTCCTTGCATCAGTTTGTTTCTCAAGTCTCAAGTGCCTTTGTGTGAATCCTACAGGTATTGCATTAACCAGAAAGCTCGACTCCAATTGCCCCGTCGTCGAATATTTGGAAGTAAAGGGATATTTCCCAAAAGATGGTCAGGATTTTAACATCTCTGCTCCTGTAATCGAGAATGTTACAAGGAAAATGACTATTTGTATTGTTGTGAGGTCTTACCTTTTTCACCAACCTAGGCAAGAGATACACAAACAACTTTCCATGTCCAATATTGGTTCAAAAGGACTTGTCGTGTGGAATTTGTTAGGTTTTAGGAATGACGAGTTCAAAAACCATTCCTCTTAATAGAGAGACTAATTGCAGTTTGACAAATGCGTATAAACTTATATTTTGTGTTTTTATTAAGTTACTAGAGTTTGAATATCACTTTCCTTTCTTTTTGTGAGCCTTTGAGATGGATACAAAGTGATAAATAATTTGTTTCATGTCCATGATCTTTCTTGTTCACTAATTTGGTTTTCTAATTAGATATAACCTAGGATTTATGCTCCCATGACGCTCAAATCTTGATGAGTGCTACAGAGACATGAAAATATATCCTCGGTGACATCCAATCTTTTCTTATTTGATGAATTAGACTGAGTGAATGATTTTTCTGCAAAATCTGAAACACGGTCACGTGACCTTATTATTTTACTCAAATTCTAATTATCCGAAACAAGTTTGTATAATCGAGACTATTACGAAGAAAATGACTTTGTATTGTTGCGAGGTCTCTTACCTTCTTCACCAACATAAGCAGGAGATACACAAGCAACTTTCCATGTTCAAAATTGGTTTGAAAAGGACTTGTCATGTGGAATTTGTTAGGTTTCAAGAATGACGAGTTTAAAAACCATTTCTCTTAATATAGACTAATTGTAGTTTGACAAATGCATATAAACTTATATTTCGTGCTTTTATTAAGTTACTAGGGTTTGAATATCACTTTCATTTCTTTTTGTGAGCCTTTTAGATGGATATAATGTTATAAATAATCTATTTCATGTCCGTGATCTTTCTTGTTCATTGATTTGGTTTTCTAATTAGATATAATCTAGGATATCCTCCATGATGCTCAAATCTTGGTGAGTGCCATAGAGACATGAAAATATATCCTCAGTGACATCAAGTCTTTTCTTATTTGATAAATTGGATTGAGTGAGTGATTTTTCTGCAGATCCGAAACACGGTCACGTGACGTTATTATTCTATACAAATTTTAATCGTTAATTTATTTTTTAATTAGTACTTATAAATTTGATATATCAACTTTGTCGTCTTCTCTTATTATAACACATGATTTAGCTCTCACAGTTGCTCATAAAAAATTTCTCGGACTAACGGTGCTAACTGGAATGAACAAGAGGAATGAAAATGCAACAAACATAAGGATGACAGTGAAAATTTAGTAAATTACACAGGGTATTTGTGCAATTCCGCCAAAAAACCAAAGTAAAATACTCGCTGTGTCAAACCGCGGTTCAGCAGCTTCGTCGTTCGCTTCCTCCGTCGCTGCCACTCTCTCTATAGTCCACAGAGCCACCGTCTCTCCCTCCGTCTTCTCAACAGTTCCTCCGCGCCACCGGTCAGGTACGCTTCCTTCGCCATGGATGTTAACTTCGTCTTCTTTCATTTGAAGTACGATCATAGGGTTTCGAAACCTCTGATTTATGTAAATTTAATCAAAATTAGTAACTGCTTGTGTTTAACTGCGCCAAGAGCACGGAGAAAAGGGAGTGTTTGGGTACTTGGGTAGCTGCGATTTTCTGCTTAAGTTGGAATATTAAGATGTTCATCACTCATCAGTATCTGCAGAAATAGCATAAGTTTTTCTTGTTGTATTCGATTCGAACTCCGATTCTGGATTCGTCTTCCTGAAACTGCATAAAGTAGACAAAGAAACAACATTTTTCGCATTAAACATGTAAATATTGGGAAGTTGGTACTAAGCTAAGCTATTATATGTGAATTTATAACAAACTATCCAATCGAAATCATAAAATTTCTTCGAGTTCTTGAAAAATTTAAAGATATTCAACAACCAATGCCCGTTATTGCATACATATGTTTTCTGAGCTTGTATAGAATATGAAAACGGCATTCATACACCATGATGGTGACATTTTCGCTGTATTTCTGATGGATTCCAAATTTCTAGTGGATTTAGCTTAGGGTTTTCGTTGGGTTTCCCTGTTTAATATCTCACGCTGTGTCAATTTCAGTATGAATAGGTGGTCTTGTGTGTTGAAGAAAAATCATAGGACAGGGAGGGGAAACTTATTCTTCAAGATGAAACTAAAGTTTTAACCTTTTCCAGCTTCATTTTAATCTAGGTAGAGATATAGGAATAGATTAGTAATCTCGATGCTTTTAGATTTAGTAAAGAACTGTTTGTTAATAAATTATCTTGAATCAATTATTTTTGAAACATTTTTTTATTCTGGTTATTACGTACATCTTCAAATTCCAGTTCAAGATACTTTAGGGTTAAAGATAGACTCATTTGAAGACTCAAATTTCTAGTTGAATTGTTACTAGAGTACATATTCAAAGGTCCAAAGGGTGCAGCTCAATGTATCAAACATAGTAGATATGCTCGTACAGGCCAGTGTTTGCCTTGATATTTAACATTTGTTAAAAATCATATGGTCAGAGACTCAGAGGAGTTGCTAACAGCAGATTCTATGCATGTGCATATTTAGTGCAACCATACTATAGAAGATTCACAGAATCAATTGATTACTTAGATGTTTTCTCGTCAATTAACTGCTACCTACCACATATTGTTTCCGTCAGATAACAACATTTGGTCAAGGAGTATACGATAAGTTGACAACAGATTTTACGTATGTGTTTATGTAGTGCAAGTGTGCTAGACAGAGATGAGTCAACAACCAGAAATAGCCCCGGAGGGATGCAGTCATTTTGCATCCTTAGTTGGGGAGGGGATAGTATCATAGTCACACCAATTATAGTTACAACTAGGATAAAGCTCTTTTTCCTTTTCATTTTTTGTTGGGGAATGAATAAACTCATATTAGATGAACTTGTTTGTTGTCTATCATGTTGAAAAATTGTTTCCTGGTTGCAACAAGCTTGAAGGTTGATTTTTTCCCCAAATGAAATAATGCGAGTTTGCTCCAAGGAGCATATGAACTTTGTCTATGACTAATGGTAGATGCAGCCGCAAAATTGTGTTTGTTTTTTTTAGGGTAGTGCTATCCACACACCCATTTTTACTTCTCACACACCCTTCTTTGAATTTTGGGTCATCATATTGAATGAATTGAAGAAGATCAATGGCCAAAAGTTAATAAGGGTGTGTGAGAAGTAAAGTGGGTATGTGAATAGCACTATCCTTTTTTAAAATAAATTGCTTACACTACGAGAACCAGGAAGCAGAAGCTTTACGGTTTCTACTAAATGCAATATACTGTATACCTTTTTGTTGTGATCTATCTTAGGTAGCGAATTTATGTTTATGTGGATTCTTCCTACTCATGAATACTGTTTGCTCCATCATTTGTAGAGAACCATGGCCACTAGTAAAGCTGAAGATCAGAAGGAATATGTAAATGAACAAGCAGTCGCAAATAAGTTTGCTGCTATGAGGTCTGAACTCAACCAAATTTACTCGAAAATCACTGAGCTAGAGATGGAAGCGAGCGAGCACTTGTTGGTCATCAATGCCATCCAGCCACTCGATCCATCCAGGCTTTGCTTCCGGATGATCGGAGGTGTTCTGGTGGAGAGAACCATCAAGGAGGTTCTGCCTGCTGTGCAGCGCAACAAAGAGGGGATTGAGGAGGTTATAGCTAGGCTGAATGAGGCATTGGAAAAGAAGAAAAAGGAAATCTCTGATTTTGAGGCTAAGTACAAGTTCAGGATACGGAAGGAGCAGGGTGAGGAGAAGGATGATAGCGCTCGGAAAGAAGGGACTGCTCAAGGAGTCCTGGTCGGCCCTGCTGGCGGAAGCGAATGAACGATAAGTCTCCATTTCTATTGTTTTTCGACCTTTGTTTCGTCGTCTCAAACCTTTTAAATGCAGTGTGTTTTCAAGTGTAGCAAGTGCTGGAGATTTGGGGGTTTTGGTTGATCACGGTAGTAGAATAGTTAACAAGTTACAACTATTGTATTGAATTATGATTGTATTTGTACCCTATTTAATTATGTTTTTCTTTCATTGGTAAAAATTTCAGGGGAAAAACACAAATTCGTAAAGTTAAACCACAAATTTTGAAGGATAAAGTATTGATTTTTATCTCCGTAATCTTAGCAAAGTTTTATGTTAGCTACTTGGTTTAACACACAGCGTTCGGAAATCAAATTCTCTTTCCTTTTAGTATAGCTCGGAGTAGTAATATCGCTTGTAGTTTGAAAATAAATAAATTCAATCCCGTCATTTTGTGAAACACAAAGAAATGAGTCTCCACTCTCCATTACATGATGTACAGTGTCTCTCTTCCAGGAAGACAACACGACACATATGGGCCGGGCCGGGTATGATAGTGGGCCCAGAAGCCCAACATTATCACTTCTCTCTCACTCCCAGTCTCAGCTGAAAAAATCCTGAACCCCTCTCCCGGCAAAAAGCTGATCGGAAAACTCAGCCAAAACGGCATTGACAGTGAGCAAAACGACGCTGGAGCCGGCAATGACGCCGAGCACCACCCCGGTGGTTCCCAACACCTTAGCGAACGCCGGCCACTCGATCTCCCTAACTTCATCCGCCACTCCGCTCAAAAAGTCCCCCTCTTTCTCCTCCTTCCTCTTCTGCATCGCTGCCTTGATGTCCTTCCCCAACTCGCTCAACTCGACCGGTTGACTCGCGGCCGACTCTCCTTCCGCGGCCGATTCTTTGTCTTCGGTGCTCACCGATTCCGCACCCGACTCGGAATTCGTCTGGCTTTCGTCGACGGCTCTGAGAAATGAATGTCTTCTGTTCTTCTGTGTTAGGGGCCGTCTGGGTTGGGATAGGGGAATTGAGTGGCTACCGGCACATGGCAGTTTCAACCGTACGGGTGAGTTTAGGCTACCGGATTTTGTGGGTGGCGGGAAGGGTGAGGTTACCGGGAACTGTACGAACATGCGTAGAGCCATGTTGTGGTGTTTCTGGGTGGTGGTAACTGGTCAGATTGAATTTGGATGGTGGTAGATTTTAGGTTTTTTTTAGGAAATTTTTGTTTGTGTACATCATGAGTGCTTGTTTATTGGGTTGGGTCGAACTTGGGCTCTGTTTTGGAGCCCCGAATTCAGTTTTTTCTGTTGTAACCGGTTAAGTTTAGCTTTTAGGCCCAAACTTTGGGTTTAGGCACACACTTTTTGAGTGCATACATGGAAGTAGATGTGAAATGACTTGTGTTTGTTATATTCGTCTTCACTCCTTATCTTAACAAGTCGCATTGCATCAATCGGTTGTTCGAACCTGAATTCGACTAGTTAAAATAGCGGGTTACACTACTCGACGTGTTTTACCCATTAAGAAATACTTTTGGTGAGAATGGATTTTGAAATTTTATTTTAAAGGTGAAACACCGAACAACAATCAATAAGACCAAATAAATCCAACTATAATCTTCTAATCATGCACTATCGAAAATTATTTGTATTTTCAAGATTCAATAGTTAGTAATAGTAATTGTCAGAACCGTGAGATGTGAAGGGTAAAGTTTCACATAAGAGAATAAACAAACTGTGCAAGGGCTTGTTAAAAATTGTACACCTATTCAGGTTGCGTATTAATTTTTTAGTAAGTTTGAGACAAGTATGGAAAATTATTAAAATATTCATATGCTTCTAACGAGTGGAAACAGGCACAGCGCGCGCTCGTCAAGTTTGATCGCTCAACACCTTTTTTTTATAACATTTATAAACGCTTGTGCCGACTGCGATTTGATACAGTAGCATATATGCAATGTGAGAAGTGTCCTGACGCGTGCAAACAAGAGCACAAGAATATGTGCATGGCCTACAGGAGAAATGACAAAAATTCTGTTCCATTCCCGAGGAAAACCAAGTACGATTGAACTCATGAAACTGCAGGAGATGTAGTGTATAGTTTCCATCGGACCCAAAAAAGTTAAATGAACATATGTATATGATTTGACAGAAGAATCTCCATCTGATATGAAGCAAAGTTTGTCAGATTTGTTGCTTTATTTGATCCAGAGGATCTTAGTTGGATTTTTTTTTTTTTTTTTTAAGGATTTTGAGAATTTTTCAATTATATTTGTTCACCGTACATCATGCGATCAGAAATTATTGTAAATTTTTTTATTTAAAATTAAATGTAAACAATACCTGATAAAAGGCTGCACAATGTACGATGAACGAATATGCTTGGAGGATTCTCGGATCCTCACAAAGAGGATCCGATGAGGATCCAGCGAGGATCCTCACTCGTATTTGAATGGAAGAGCATCCTCCATTGTGAGAATCCTGGGGATCATCAAATCGTGTCCGTTCATTGTACATTGCACAACCAGAAGTTATTTTAAATACTTTTAATTTAAATTAAATATGAATAGTATCTATAAAAAAAACTGACCGTATGATATACAATAAACGGAAACGATTTAAAATCCTCCTGGCTCCATTGGCATAGCCTCCAACAGTCCCTTCCTCTCTCTCCTCTTTCCGTGGCAGTGCCATTGAGTGTAATTCAAACTACTGCACTATAACTCTACCCTCATTGGAGTGTTTCTGTACAACTACAAATACATATAGTTACTCCCTTTGAAGGGGATTTGCTTTACTGTTTATGGAGTGGGATAGATTATTGCCCATATATAACACGTATATTCATCTTATATCACCTATATGATTTCACATTTTGAGTTACACATATGGATAAAAACATGTAATATATACGTGTGGTATATATGTGAGTAATAACACGTTTCGCTTTACGAACAGTGGAGCAGAATACTTGCAATAAAGTTAATATATATAAACACACGCACGAAGACATATATACATATATATACTGTTATACGTATACAGGTATATTGCATGTGTGGAGTTTAGATACTTAATCCAAATCATGGGGTCCCTGGCAAAGATCTCTAGGTCCAAGAAAATCAATGTTAAGTTGATTCATATATGATCATCCATAACCCGACAATCCTCCCAACACTATTCCTGTTCTCCTGCTATTGCATTATTTTGCATTATTTGATTGTCAAGATGATGTGTGTGTGTATATATATATATCCTGTACTTCTACATATATTATTTCGTTGTTTCTCCAAGTTTGTAGTCTGCCATCTTGTTAATAACTACTACATTTTCTTCCTTTTAATGTAGATTAATATCTTTTGTTCGGAAACAAAAAAAAAAAAAAAAAAAAAAAAAACTACTATATCCTCAAAAAAAAGTTAATGACTACTACTAATTATAAGAGATAATCCAACTTCTCGGCCGACCTCTATTTCTATCTTATCACTTGATTCATCGATCCATGTACTCATAGATAATAAGTTGGATCCCCTCAATAATATGTTTGATAACTAGAAATATATTTTATTCAGTTTACAACACTTATTACACGATCAAAGCACAAAATAAATATTGTACACACAAATTTATCAACTAAAATATGAAAGAAATATTTGTTTCTATGACTCTTACCGCTAAATCATTTCTATTCCATTTAATCTATGACACAAAAAATGTATCCATTAAAAAGATATGAAAAGTAAATATAACAAAAAGGATAAATAAATATGCACTTCAAGATAAGTTTCTCGTACTCGATACCATACATGTGAGCACCCGCGCCTAAGAATGTGAAGAAAATTGAGGTTATTCCCTTCAACCTATAAGAATGTGAGGACAAAGTCTCACATTGGTGAGAAACCAAATCATGCAAGAGTTTATAAGGAGTTGGGCTATACTCTTATATTATCAATTGATTTTATGATGGAATCTTATGTCACTGATTATGTGCATCAACATATTCTTTATGGTATCTAAGAGCTAAAATCTTACGACATCATTTGATTCTCCCTTTTTTTTTTTTCTCTTTCCAAATGGCTTGGAAGGACTTTATCCATCATGCCAATTGATTTTGAAGTAATACCTCTACTTCCTTCAAAATTTTCCATCATGAAAGTATAAAGTTTTTTTTTATTGGGGACGTGACTTGAAGCTGTTTTGAATGCTAAAACATTGACATTTTAATTTTAATAATTTTTTATGTGTGTACACATATGGTTCTCAACTTTTTATCATATCTAAGCACAGCATAAATACTAATGTCTAATTCCCCAATTGTTAATTATAAGCATGACTTCTTAATATTATCACAAAGAATCTTGATCTCGTTCATCTTTTTGAAAATTTTCCAAATAATTAAACAAACCTTTTTTTTATGAAAAAGTAAAAGAAGACCATAGCTAGGCAGTTTTCAAGATTCTCCTACATGATTGTATATAATTTGGCCTACTCGCTTATGCCTATCTCTCCAACTTGTGCATTTGCCATTTGGAATCATTTTTCATCCAGCATTATTCAGTTTACTTTTCAAAATTTTCAGTTCTATTCATCTCCACCCACAAGGGCCACAACCTAATGTCCATGCTAGAAATATGAAATTAAGAGATCCTATAATATCCGGCATAAATTTTATGTGTATTATATAGTATGTTCATTCTCTTTAACATCATTTAGTAATCATACTTATAAAAGATTATTCAATTTGAAAGTTGTTTACTTAATCGTTGTGTCGTGCAAATTACGTTTTCATGATAAGTCATAAAATTTTTTATTCATATGAATGATTAAATGATCTTCAAATTTAATGAATTTTTCTAGAGATGATTTATAAATGATAATAAAGAAAATAAACTGTTCTAATTACGATATTTGTAGAGAAAATAATATCATATCTGTAAAATCCCACATCGCCCGGAGAAGAGGAGGTGATGTGCCTTATATGTACATGCTCACCGCGCTATAGTGAGACACGTGAGAGTGTGACCCAAAGCAGACAATATCTTACTATGCGGATTAGGATGTGACAATTTGGTATCAAAGCCACTCCCCGGCCGGAAGTGTGTTGACGAGGACGTTGGGCCTCTAAGGGGGGTGGATTGTAAGATCACATATCGCCCGGGGGAGAGGAGGTGATGAGCCTTATATGTACATGACCACCTTCCTATAGTGAGACACGTTTTGGGTGGAAGCCTAAGAACAAATCTGTGAGGGAGTGGCCCAAAACGAACAATATCTTACTATGCGGATTGGGATGTGACAATATCGTTATTGAATAATCTTACATGTAAGGAGCCAGACAATTTCCGTCTTAAAATAATGCAGATCACACTTAAGGACAAATGGTCTGGTGTTAACCTTACCTAAACCAACCAACTCTATGAATTAGTGTATAGTATAAAATAAGAAAGCAATAATTCCTTCTTTTCTTGTAGCTGTTGGGGTATACTTTCTTTGGATCCTTTTTACTTTGTCCCCCCATTTCTCTCGATTATGCATAAAAAACAGTATAACCACACTGATCAAATGAACCTTGTTTTACCACTTACTTGTAACTTTGGGTTGCCCAATGCCTCTGCTCAGTGATTTGTACACAGATTACAGAGCCGACCTTATTTTTTTAAGATCACACAAGATTAATTTCTTTTGGATTTAACCACAATATAACACACACACACACACACACACACACACACAAATATCATTTCATGCATGATCGATCCATCCAAGTTTCTAATCAAATCATGCACTTTCTTGGCTGCATGCATATCTTTTCCTTCATTTTTAAAGAGCTTTGAGTATGCCCATATATAACTGATGTTCCAAGCCTATGCAAGTTTTGTTATCTTCTTTACCAAAATATAGTCTTGTTATCTTAATCACCTTAATTAGGAGTAAAAGTTTGCTAAAAGTTACTATGGATAAATCTTTATTCTTTTGTCCAATGGTTGGCTAGAAGGGTGAGAAACGAGTGGTCATCGTTCTTGTAAAATACTAGTCAATCCTAACTCATGTATTGCGTTAAAATCATTAGTGTTTAGTAAATTAATAATTTTATTTGGATATATAAAATTGATATAAATGTAATGTGGAGTGTTTAATTATTGAGGGATCCCTCAATGCAAGAGGAGAGAGTTAAATTTTATGTGTCAAAATAACATTATTCGTACTAGATTTAATTGTTTATCAATTATCATAAGCCTTTGTTAGCAAACCACGTTAGTTTCATGTCAAGACGTGATCAATTCCAACACGCAAATGTTTAATTTATTTAATTTTCGGGTTTAGTTCTATCTTGTTAATCATTTCGGTTGAATTCATGTGAGAATGTGAATGTTAAAGAATCTCATGTCTGTAAAAGTAGAAATTTTGCAAGTACTTAAAAAGTAAGTTGGGCTACTATTCATATTGTTAATTAGTTTTAGGATGTAATCTCAACTTTCTTCTGTGATCGATATTAGAGCAGATTAGCCCACATATGAAGCCCAACGGCCACACGTGGTTCACACCACTCAATTTGTGTTGTCTACATATTTGGCTTGAATATTCGTCACATGCGAGGAGCGTGTGAGGACGTGTAAGGTAAAGAGTCTGCAATCTGCATCGATAAAAAAAAACTGACAATAGTAAGGTGGGTTACTCTCCATATATGGGTGGTGTGTTGAATAGAAAGATATATAGTCACCCTAATTGGCTACGCATGTGTCACTTTTCCTTTGGCAGCATTGTTCCATATTTCATCTCATTCATGCATGTTTTAGGGGTGGTAGAAGATACCAACTTCTTTAATAGATTAAACTTTATTTATTTTAGATAATTTATTTATTTTAGATAATGTGACTATTCAATTCCTTTCTACCTTGAATTAAGAAATAGTTAGGCTAGATCTCCTTCTTGTTAATTACAGCGACTTAATAATGTTAGCAGGACCACCAGAGGTCCACAAAGAGGCCAAGAATAGTAAACCATACTTTCTTGCCACCAATTACCATTGTCAATGACGAACATTCAACCACAAAAAAGGTACATTGTTAAACCTAAAAACAATTTTTTACGCAACACAATCAACAAATACTACAAGAAATATGCATAAACATACATCTCGAGACCTCAACATATCCCACGCCTTCCTTGGTTTTGTGATCATCAAAATACGTATTTTCTTTGTCCTCATACATAAACATGAACATCCATTGAAAGAGAAGAGCCAATACAAACGACTTATCTTTCTTTGTCTTTTTTCTCTTTTTCGAACCGTTACGCTAACCGCCACCAAATGTTAGTCGCGTCGCCACTACCTAATGAGTTTCCGGCTTTTTTTTCACGGACATATCAGCCGCTGAAGCTGGTGCAGGTGCTGGTGAATCTTCAGCACACAGTAGGCCGATGACAAGATCGGTGAAGGCACTGATAATGTCCTTGTGCGCGTGTGTCGGATTGAGCGAAAGGTAGCACAAGAGAAGCTCATGTAAATACTCCATGTCATCGCTTTTAGCATGAACATGATCACCTGCCGATATATGATCTCGATTCGCTTCGAGCATTTCCTCCATCGAACGCCGAAAATCCATGTAAGGGTTTGAGGAATACTTGGGAACTCGCACGCCTTTGGTGACCAACATTCTTTTGTGAGAAGACTTGGGTTTTGTGGTGGTGTCTGGAGACTCGACGATGGAGTTGGATTGTCCCGGGGAGGAGAAGAAGAAGCGTTGAGAGGCGAAGATGGTGGCGAAATCTGGAGGGGAGTACTGGTCGGCGTCTGATTCGTCGGAGGAGTTGTAGAAGTGATCGTCGGCGGAGGAGGAGGAGGCTATGAGGGATTTGAAGGTTGAGTGATCTGATGATGAGTTCACCAAGTTGAAGTCAGGGTAGAGGGAGTTGAAGTTCTTGATGATAAGAGATGTACATGTGGTGGTAGAGGGACGTGGTGGCTGGTTTTGGTGGTCTAATTCGTTTGAGGCTTGATCCGGTGGAGCTTGGATTGTGGGTAGGCATTTGATGAAATTAGGGAAGCAGTGGAAGTTCTTGCATAGGATTTTAGACATGGTTTTTGAGAGAGAGGGAGGAGGGTGTGCTGGTTATATTTGTGAGTTATGGAATATGGGTTAGCTGAATGAGTGCTGGAGGTAAAATAAACGGTGGGATGATAAGTTGGCTTTTATTTGGGGGGAGAGAGAGAGAGAGCACTGCAAAAGTCCGAAAGGACAGGGAGAGAAGGGTGGTGAGAATCGTGAGATTTTCTTGTCTTTTGTTCTCTCTTTAATTGTTGGTCCGACCAAACAAGAAAGGTTCTCTCTTTGTTTTGTTCTATTTCTTCGTACAATAATATATTTATAACAACATTGTTACGAGTCATATAAAACTAATCACATTTTAACTCATCTACATCTATCTCTCCAATAAAAAATAATCTCTATATATTGCTGTTATGAAATTTATCTGTATTAAAAATATAGTTAGCAATGTGATTAGTTTGTGTGCAATTATCATTACTCTAGTTTTAATATTTATACTTTTAGGATGGAAAGGAAAATTTATCTGTATATTAACTCAGATTATATATGTTAACTAATTTATTAGTACATGATTTATACGAAAAAAAAAAAAATCTTGCAACCACTTTGGGAAAATCTACAATCTACGTACATCCACAATATGAAATGTCCATGATCACATTCAGTTTGGAAGCACAAAGATTGACCTTCAACAAGATTCATCTTTTTGTTAATTGTTTTACATACAAAGTGGATGACCCCTACTTTGCTTAACAATTCCTTTATTTTTGTCAATACATATATGGATGCTAGCTACAAATTTACATTAAAACTCATGTTCAAGCAAAGTCTACTGCTAAAGTGGGATACACTTAGATTTCATATTTTTTTTTTTTTGGCATATTAGGTATTGGTTGAAATAGCACTAGTTTTAAGAAATAATATTAGGAGACTACCATTCGCTACTTGTGCTTTGTTTCACAGAATGTTTGGTGTGGGATGGGGATGCCAAGCAAATTATAACAAAGAAAAGAAAAGCTTACTAATTAATAGTTATGAGAGTCAATTAATCAATTTCAATTCTATCTTAATTTCAAGCTCTCACAACCACCCTTAATTAGAAATTAGTATACATTACTTCTAGAAATATTAAACTTTTATCAATAACAATAAGATTACTTGTATACAATTTTATCTACTATAATGATCATATGATATGGGTGGGACTGATGGAAAGTCCAATATTTATGCAAAAAAATTCTAGAAGTAGTACTTTGGTCTGTTTCATCGAGCAATTTTTTAGTATAGCCGTACCCAAGTGATGTTACTATTCAACTCAAATTATAACACTATAATTTATTTTGTTAATATATCCTCAAAGCGGGACATCTCAGTCATATTGTCTATTCTTATTATAACACGTGATATAAAATACAACATGATGAGTTGTATTCTCAAATCATTTGAAGAGAGAAAAAAAAAAAAAAAAAAAAACCTTTCCATTATTCAATTTACAATTTTACTTGCAAGAAAAGTAAATATTAATTCTTGGTAGGAAGATTGAGAGAGAGGAACTAATCATTTTCATGACTTTTAGTACAACATTGAACGTCATTTTATCCCTGCAAAGTTGCAGACCTAACATGGTTTTAACCCCCTGCTTGAAAATGGAAAACTTTTTCTTGGCTTTTCGTGAACTTTCTATGCCCACTTTGAAAAAGTCACTTCCGGTCTACCATATCTGATTAACCGTAAACAAAAAGTTGCAGTGGCACTCCTCACTTCCATTCAAAGCATCTTGCTGCTGATGATGCGGCTTCAAATTGAGGGCCTGGAGCTCCATGTAGTTTGATCATCACATCAGCTTTTAGTAACAACATCGGATCGTTGGCATCCAATCATTTCACTTCATGCATGCACATTCCAATTGCAACATTTAACATAGAAAATGGAATGGAACAGCCAAACTATGTAAAAAACAAGCGGCCATATGGCATATCTCACATAGACCAAGAATGTACATCCTAATTGTGGAAAATTTGTATCTAGCAATGTTTGAGTTAAGAATTTAGGCATATCATACTCAGATCTATCCCAAAAAACAAGCCATTTATTCTTAAAAGGGAGTCCAGTTCTCCTAAACTTACCCCATGGTCTAATAATTGTGATCACAAATTGTTTAATCTTAATCCAATGATGAAGAATTGAAATCAAACTGTGAGTGATCACAATTTTCTAGGTCTAAGAGAACAGACACGAATAATGCAAACCAAATTACACAGAGCAAAAATGTGTTACTGTGTATGACACCAACCATTACATCTCCACCTTGCAATTATAAAATGAAATTTTCTGCCAATGATTTGATTGTTTTACTGCAAAAAAACAAAGCCATCTGTCATGTCATATCATTGCCAATGAAGTAACGCAAACAACGCTGTAGGGAAGCATATATATATGCGCCCAACAGGGAACACAAATAGTACTACACTCCACAGATCTCCGTCACCTTCATATTATTATTTGTTGCATGATGCATGGCACTACGCAGTTACGCATGAGAGTAGGTACTTGTGGGTCTCAGTCCTGTAAGTACGTGCTTGCTTTTCCTCTTCCAGGAAACCACCAACTCCCACACTTTTACCGTTTTGGATTATTCTTACTCGTGGAAACATAACCGCGCCATTGCCCCCACCCTACATCCATGTGAATTATTGTCCTTGCCTGGGAGAGGATCATTGTGCATGCAGTCCATTATTAGAGGGTGACTACTAAGCGTAAAGATATCGGGACTACTTAATTGTTGTATAGGTGCAAACTATACAAGGGTCGTAGAATAAAAACCGCTTAATTGGTGTAAACTAGCTAGTTTATATTCACCTCAATGTGATGTTTGAAAGAGTCTAATGGTGATAATGTTTTTGTTAGTGGTGCTATTCTCACATCCCATTCAATATATAACTGATACGTCAAACTAATTAAAGAAGATCAAATGATAGAGATCAATAAGAGATGTGTGGAAAGTAAAAAGAATGTGTGAAGAGCACCACCTTTATTAGTATCAGCAATATTCTACACTAACACACATTGAGGATATGAGTTTAAACTCGAAACACCGTGAGCAAAAGTACATCTCATTACACCTCATTACATGTTGGGATACTTTGCAGTGGGCAAAAGATACTACATCTCGAAGAGATTTTAATTTTTTGTTAAACTAAGAAGTAAATATTGTTAAAAAAAATAGTTAATCTTTTATTTCCAACACCACTCTCTATTTTAAAATTTTTTGAATATTTTATTATTAATAATTCAAACACAACCTACTTAAGGAAAAAGGAAATTTAAAGAGTGACTCTTGGGTCTAGTCTAGAATTGTTGTGCTTATTTTAAACACTGCTTCTGCTATACTTTAAGAATAATCAGCTGAAAATAAAACAGTTGAGCGTTCAATAAATGTAAATTTAAAAGTATTGTGAGTAGAAAATTAGTGCAAAGCGGTTGGTAAACTTTAAATGTAAAAGTGATATAATTGCATATAAAGGTAAAAATTGACATGAAAATATGGAGTACAACAAAACCAACGGTGGCTAGGTAATGGTTTGATGGTAGTGCTAGTGGTGTCAATAAAAGGGTGTGGTTGTTAAGCCGATAGAGGTAACAATAGTTGTAGGCGCAGTGACAACAGTGAGGATCACGATTGTAGTTGTGATTATGACAACAATGATGGTGGTTGTGTTTATAGTGATAGTGGTGGTAATAATGGCAATAATGGTAGTGGCAATTGTAGTTGTGGTGGTAGTTGTACGAAGGGTGACAACAATGGTGGTGATAGTAACCTTCCTTAGAATTTGTAATGGTGATTGTGGTCGCTTTTTACTTCAAAAGTAAAATGTATTTGGAATGATAAATAATCAAATTCTGTAAAATCAATGAGCCTATTATAAAAACTAAAAATATTCATGAAAACTCAATTTTGTTATAAATAAGTAAAAGTTAGAGAGATAATCTTTACTAGTGACAGGAGCGAAGTAAGTGTAAAATATCACATTGGAACTATAACACAAGGGAATGACAAATAAAAGAGGGGCGGATAGATACTGATGTTATTTATCTTTCCTTTCTCTGTATTTTGATAGTACACGGAGCACTCTATTTATAGAGCAACTCCAGCATACACACTTTGAAAATACGATCTCCTTCATTTCCAAAGTCCACATTACTGTGTGGGTATTGAAAATCTGTGTGGGCATTCATTAATCTGCCAAATATTTTCAACACTACTAATGTTTTCAACACTCACTCTTAGATACCCGCATATCAACATCAGTTGCCTCGTTAAAACCTTGCTCGGAAAAACCCAGTGGAAAAAACCATAGTGAAGGAAAAAGAGTACAACTTTACCTGTATTGTTGATACAGTGTTAAATATGCTTATGTTGCCTCGTTAAAGCCTTGATAGGAAAAACCCAGTGGGAAAAATCCTGATCAAAAGAAAAAGAGTACAACATGCATGTATCATGGATGCTCCCCTTGATATGTATCTCCTTCTAATTCCGCATTTTCCAAATCTATCTGATTGGTAAGTCGACGTAATCCGATACTTTGCACGAACTTCTGAAACGTGCATTTTGGTAGAGACTTGGTGAACAGGTTTGCCAGATTTTCATTGGAACGGATTTGTTTGACTTCAATAATTTTAGCTTTTTGAAGCTCATGTGCACTGAAAAACTTTGGAGATATGTGTTTAGTCTTATCGCCCTTGATGAATCCTTCCTTCATTTGGGCAACACATGCTGCATTATCTTCATGGATGACAGTTGGATTATCTATCTTCGAAGTTAGTTCACATGAATTCTGGATATGATGGATCATTGATCTTAACCAAGAACATTCACGACTTGCTTCATGTAAAGCAAGTATTTCTGAGTGATTTGAAGATGTAGCAACTAATGTGAGTGGGCTTTATATGGATCAGAGCGAAAACCAGCATCTGCATATCCAACAAAGACCTGGTCATTTGTGGATTTCTTTGAGTAGAAGAGACCCATATTTGTTGTCCCACAAAGGTATCGCAATATATCTTTGATTCCCTTCCAATGATGAATTGTTGGAGCAGAGTTATACCTTGCTAACAAGTTGACTGAAAATGCTATATTTGGTCTAATACATTGTGTTAAATATAATAAAGCACCTATTGCACTTAGATATGGTACTTCTGGACCAAAGACCAGTTCATCATCTTCTTTTGGACGGAATTGATCTTTCTTAATGTCCAAATAACGAATGACCATTAGATTGCTGAGTGGATAAGCCTTGTCCATGCCAAATCGCTCCAGGATTTTTTTCAATGTAAGTTGATTGGTGGACCAAAATTTCACTTGCACAATGCTCGATCTGCAGGCCGAGACAATATTTTGTTTTTCCAAGGTCTTTCATTTCAAATTCACTTTTCAGATATTCAACAGTTTTATTGAGCTCTTCAAGAATTTCAACTAGGTTCATATCATCGACATATACTGCCAATATAGCTAATCCAAAGTTGGATTTCTTAATGAACACACAAGGGCAAATGACATTGTTGATATACCCTTGTTTGATCAAATACTCACTGAGACGATTATACCACATTCGTCCAGATTGTTTCAGCCCATACAATGATCGCCTTAATTTGATTGAGAGCATACCTCGTGATTTGTTAGTTGTTCCAGGCAACTTAAGTCTTTATGGGACTTTCATATATATGTCTGTATCTAATTCTCCATATAGATACGCGGTGATGAAATCCATAAGTTGCATGTCAAGTTTTTTTGAAACCACTAGACTTATTAAGTAACTGAACGTAATTCCATCAATTACAGGAGAGTATGTCTCCTCATAATCAATTCCAAGTCTTTGCGAAAAGCCTTGTGCAACGAGTCGTGCTTTATATCTTGCAATCTCGTTTTTCTCATTTTGCTTTCTTATGTATACCCATTTGTAACCCACGGTGTTTATACCAGGCAGGGTTTGGATTACTGGTCCAAAAACATTTCGCATTTCTAAGGAATTTAATTATGCATGGATTGCATCTTTCCACTTAGGCCAATCCTACATTTGTTTGCATTCATCGACAGAGCGGGGCTCAATATCATCACTTAATATGATTTCAGTGACTATTGCGAATGCGAACATGTCGTCGATGATTATTTCATTCTGATCCCACAATTCATTAGTACAAGCATAATTTATGGAGATTTCTTTGCTTTCATGTACCTCTGTTTCTTCATGTACATGTATCTCATCAAGGACATTTTCTTTTTCTGAAAGTACAGAATCATGAATTGTGGATTTGTCATTCATTTTTTCTTCTTGAATGATTTCATTTGGATTCAGCTACGCCCTCGTCTTTCTCTTTCGAGGGGCTGAATCTTTTGAACCTGGAGATCTACCACGTTTCAGGCGTGCACTAGATGAATCATTCGCTGACATTTTATTTTGTCCAACAGGGATATCAATTCTTGCAGGTGCATTTGCAGCTGGTATATATGATTTTGTCACTTTCATAGCATCATTAAATGCATCTGGTATTTGATTGGAATACTTTGAAGATGAACGATCTTTTTCACTTCATTTTCACATTGAGTGCTACGTGGATTGAAATGAGATAAGGTGGGAACAACCGACGTCAACTCTTGTCGTTCTTCTGGAACAGTTTTTTCTCCCCCTGACGATAGGAAGACTGTCTCATCAAAGTGACAATCAACAAAACGAGCTGTAAACATACCACCTGTTAAGGGTTCCAAATATCTAATGACAGACGGTGAATCAAAACCCACATAAATTCCCAGTCTGCGTTAAGGTCTCATCTAGGTACATAAACAGCACAACCAAAAACTCGTAAATGTGAAATGTTTGGCTAATGCCCAAACACAAGTTGTACTGAGGAGTATTGGTGGTTAGCTATAGGTCTCAATCGAACCAATGATGCAACATGTAAGATGGCATGTCCCTATGCAGAAACTAGCAATTTTGTTTTCATGAGTAGAATGCGAGCTATTAATTGAAGTCGCTTGATGAATGCCTCTGCTAGATCATTTTGAGTATGGACATAAGGAACAAGGTGTTCAACATCAATGCCCAATGTCATGCAGTAATCATCAAAAGTTTGAGACGTAAATTCACCAGCGTTATCAAGTCGAATTAACTTAATGGGGTAATCTGGGAACCGTGCTCGCAACTTAATTATCTGAGTAAGAAGTCTCGCAAAAGCTACATTCCGAGTAGACAAGAAACAAACATATGACCATCGAGTAGATGCATCAACCAAAACCATAAAATATCGGAATGGTCCATAGGATGGTTGAATAGGCCCACAAATATCCCCTTGAATTCTTTGCAAAAAATGATGGGGAACAAGCCTTGCAAGGGTTATCATTTGAGATAGCAATGTGTCTGCTCAATAATGGATGCCCATTAGAGTTGGTAATGATCATACGCATCATGGTAGATTCTGGGTGACCCAAACGGTCATGCCAAAACAAGTAAACTTTTGAATCAATGAACTTCTGGTTCATGACAGTATGTGATTCAACTGTCTTTATGTATGTATAATATAATCCACTTGTTAAACCACGCAACTTCTCCAATATACGTTTCTGGGTATCATTGGAGGTAATGCATAGATACTCCATATTTTCTGCACTTTTCGTTTTAATGTGGTATCCCGTATGTCTTTGAAACTCAACAAATTTCGAGTAGATTGAGTAGTGTACAACGCATTCTGTATAGACTTCATTGTTCTATTTGGTAACATAATCTGGGCTTTCCCTGAGCCTTCAGTTACATCTAATTGGCCTGATATTATTGTTATCATTACTTTTGTAAGCATCAATCTTGAGAAATACTTTCAATCTCGAAGTATTGTATGCGTAGTTGTGCTGTCTACAAGACAAATACCTTCACCATTGCTCTTGTTTTGAGAATGACCATAATGCTTATCCATGCTTTCTAAGTAAGGGGATACCAGTTAAAAGCAATTTATAACAGGAAATTTAAATGTCACTTTTATTGAATTTGAAATGCTAGTTTCAAACTACAAGTTCAATACATCAAACACAAATGATTCAGTCGAACCGGTATACTTCATTCCCCCTTTCCACAATAAAGTCTGAGACATCTAGGTATGTTGTGTTCAATTGCCCTGATAAGTCACACACTAGATCAGGTATATCCATTGGTTTAGCCTGATCAAGAAAATTGGTCTCAACACCTTTCTCCTTGATGGAGGCTTGATATAGATCCACTATATGTTTTGGGGTACGACAAGTACGTGCCCAATGCTCATTGCCACCACACCTATGGTAGGCTCTTTCAGAGTTTCTAGGAGCATTGTTCATATGAGTTTTGCCTTTGTGGCGATTTACATTTTTGAAGCTCGGGCCTGAATTATGCTTTGGAACCTGGTTGTGAAACTGGACACCATGATTCTTGCCTTTCCCATTCCACCGTCCTCTCATATGGCCATGTCCTCTTTTATGGTTATTGCCACCATAAGATGTGGCATTCACTTCGAGGGAAATAACATTCACTTTTGGGAATGATGCAAATCCAGTAGGTCGGGACTGATGGTTTTTCATCAGGAGCTCATTGTTTTGTTCAGCTACCAGAAGCACAGATATCAGCTGGTTGTATTCAGTGAAACCTCGCTCTCTATATTTCTGCTGCAGGAGCACATTTGAGGCATGAAATGTGCTAAAAGTATTTTCCGACATATCTTTTTCAGTGATGATTTCCCCCACATAGTTTTATCTAGGAGCCAATTCTGAACATCGCAGAATTATACTCAACCACTGACTTAAAATCCTGGATACTTAGGTGAGTCCACTCATAACGAGCTCTTGGAAGAATCACTGTTTTCTGGTGATTGTATCTATTTCTTAATGCCTTCCAGAGAGTTAACAGATCTTCAACCGTTAGGTACTTGCTCTTTAGTCATTCATCAAGGTGGCGATGAATAAAGATCATAGCCTTCGCCCGATCTTGAGAAAATGCATTGTTCTCTTCCTTGATTGTTTCTCCAAGATTCCCTGCCTCCAAATGGATCTTGGTATCCACTACCTAGGTAAGGTAGTTATTCCCAGTAATGTCTAGGGCAACAAAATCAAGCTTTGCCAAGTTCGCCATTTTCTTTTCTGAAAGAAAACTGAGATGTGTAAGAACTTGCAATAATATCTAAAGGTATGTAGTGTAAGAACTTTTGGTTTTTATAAATTTTTCATTTTGATCTTCGAGCCAAAATGATAAGCACTCGAAACTTCTGGCTCGAGATTTACATGATGAATGAGGAGGACGATTGTACCGCACCATTCTCATTGAAATAACATAACATAGGATGAACGATTATTCTGCACCACTCAAGTAACAAGAAAATTTAAATACGCAGAGTAGGGTGGGCGATTATACCGCACCACCTAAAATTGTAATGAAATTAAACAACAGGTAAATTAAATATGTAGGGTAGGGTGGGCGATTATACGGCTCCACCTAAAATTTTCAGTAAAATTAGATCTGCAGTCCAAGATAGGTGATGATACAGCATCATCTTGGATTGTAGTAAGATTAAATTTGCAGTTCAAGATGGGCGATTGTACCGCACCATCTTGGATTGCAGTAAAATCAACATAAATAAACACTAGGTTAGTAATCAAGATCTACAACAAACAAGAAATCAAAGATATATGTAAATATTAGGTTGAGAACTAGAAGCAGGCATGGTGTAAACAGTTCTTCGTGAGGGTATATCCAGCAGTTGAAGCAGAGGAAGAAGATGAACAGTAAAATCCTTAAAGGAAACTTTTTTTTTTCTTTCGGCGAAGAGAAATGAGAGAATGATTAAAGAATCGTGTTGAACGTGTTATAAATAGGTAAAAGTTAGAGAGATAACTTTTATTAGTAACAGAAGCGAAGTAAGTGTAAAATATCACACTGTAACTATAACACAAAGGGATGACAAATAAAAGAGGGACAGATAGATATTGATGTTATTTATCTTTCATTTCTCTGTATTTTGATAGTACATAGAGCGTTCTATTTATAGAGCAACTTCAGCACACTTTGAAAATATGATCTCCTTCATTTACAAAGTCCACATTACTATGTGGCTATTGAAAATCTGTGTGACCATTCATTCATCTGTCAAATATTTTCAACATTGTCAATGTTTTCAACAAGTTCCACATTTTATTAAAGTAATTTTTAGAAGCAACCCCCATGTTACACTTTTAAAAACTGATATTTGAGAGCCATTTCTTATTGATAAGCGGAATATTAATTTTATCAAAACACCTTTTTACTGTTTCGCTTTGCTTTTGGTGAAAAAAGCAATACAAAACTTAAGTTGTTTACAGCATGGGATGCGATGCTACCCCTAAAATAAGAACAAACCAAAGCATTTGGCTGCGTGGGCTAGCCCAGTCCAAAAGTTTTATTTTTCAGAAACAGCCCCATAATAAGAACTAGCGGTCCAGTCCAAAACGGAGAACGTAAAGAATTAAAGATGCAACCTTCATATAGGTATGTAGAACAGAACTCAAACTGGTTTAAGAATTACATATCATATAAGAAGAACGCACTGACATACAAAGTACAACACAGCTTGGTATTTTACCGCGAATACAAAACCATGGCGCACACGTTTACATACTATTTCATATAGATACGTGGCGTAAAACTGCTAACTAATTTAGAGATTGTTGATTACAGCACCTATTCAGTTCACCAGAAAGCATGAACAGCCGCATGTCACATGTTTATATTCTCATTCAGCCTAGCAGCCGCCATCACCGACGCTGCCACTCCACCGGGACGGGTTCCCATGCCCTGATTGTTTCGCAGCTCAGAGCTCACAACTCCTTCAGCATCCTGCCTCGTCGCGGCTTTGTCCGCGGGCAGCTTTGCAGTTGCACCCTTCAGCCACGCAACAAAAACAACTTCACATCAAACACCTTACTGACCATATTGAATAAATACAAAAAACCACACAATATCCATATGCCCAATGGTCGAGTTAATTACCGACAATACATCAGTGAGCTTGATCTTGTCCTGCTCCCTCTCAGTCCCAGCATTGTACGCTGCAGCGGATTGAGCCATGGCGGCCAGCCCACCCGGGCTTATTACATTGCTGCCTGTCGCTCTCACTTCAGCTGCCTGAATGGCCGCAGCATCGCTTTGATCAATTGGCCTGTCACCTGCTGTTTGGGCCGAGGCTTCCAGTGCTTCACCTATGGTGATTGAGTTTTGCTGCATGAACCCCGCCGCAGTTGCCTGCGCCACTGGGGTAGGCTGCACATGCTGCCCAACCACCTAACCACATCCAAACACACAAGAAAAAGGGTCACCCACCCCCTTTACATCCATAGCAGCATAGCATACATTATGTGTTGGACGTATAACACAATGCCAGCCATCATATTTATGTTTTTTACGATGTCAAACTATACTACTAATACAAATAGCAGAATGATCAATTCAACCCTACAACATACATGTTAAATTAGTACTGAATAGTACTAATTAATAATTTAGATTCAAACATATATAATATATATGATAATAACATAATGTATACGATAATATTAGACTACATAATATATATATACATGATAATATTAGACGTAACAATCCGTATGAAGAAATATAGCGTATATATTAGGCATAATTAACATATTAAAAGTGAGTTGTATTGTTAATTGAATCAAGCATTGGTATCTAAATGATCAGGAAAATGAGATAGCAGGTTGGGAACCTGTCCACCAACTGATTCGGTGATGATGCGGCTGCCGGGGACATCAGTCTCGGTAACAGTGACACCTTCACTTCCAGCAACATCGGTAGCCTGGTCATGGCGGACGAGACCGGCTTTTTCGTTCCGGCTGGCGGCCGACTGCATAACAGCGGCCGGACCGCCCTTCTGGGTCTGCCCAAAAATCATGGTCTCAGCGGTCTGCATCATGTTAGCATCTTGCGGTGCAATGGGCTTGTCAGCGAGTTGCCCTGAGACGGAGAAAACGTCACCGTACTTGATCGGCTGCGCCTCATCCTCCCGAGGCCTCCGTGGCTGTCCCTGGCTCATTTTTATCAGTATTTGTGATGAATTACAACGTTATTTCAACGGTTTTGGTGGTTCTGACTAGTTCTATACGTACGTGTCTGTTAGGGAAGAATGGCAGACTTTACATAAGGTTATATATAATTTGGGAAAACTTATTGACACGTGGATTTTGAGACACGTGTCGAGATAAAGGCCAGGACACTTCGAATTCTAGCGGTACACATGTAAGCAGGTTGCTGTGCTTGCAGTTAATGTGCCGACACTTGTCGCTACAGAGGTTGCCAACACTTATAGGACCCTCGTCACTCCATCGAATGTTCGAACCAAGGTTCCAAAATACGTTAGACGTTAGTCGGGCGGCGTGCTGGAACCTAGCATTTAGGCAGCTAGGTGGAGTCTAAGCAGACTAAACGGATTTAAGTAAATCTATTGTATTTCGTATAAATAAGTGTCTGTTTATACATAAAATATATATAATTTTATCATAAACTAGAAAATAGAATGATATATATACATACATATATATATATATATATTATGAAGTATTGAAACATAATGAAAACATGGGGAGCAAATATATCATGTGTGTTTATTTAAGTGTTCAATAAGTTTCTTACAATTTATTGGAAACAATAAAATGCAAAAGGAAAGTTATCTATTTTCTATCTAAGTGAGTTGCAACCTAGGCAAGTGTCTAGACGGGTTTGGGCGGGCGCCTCAGCAAGTCTAGGCGCCATTTCTTAATTTTCAAACGCTTAAACATTAATCGGAGCGGTGGCTAACCGCCTAACACCTAGGCGGGGATTTTTAGAACAATGGTTCGAACTGATACTGGATGCTAATGCTAGTATCCTTTCAAAGGTTGAAGTTCAAGCTTTTACTATTATTTGGACCCAAATTTACACCATCGGCCCGTGCAATCAAGGCTATTGAGTGAGCATAGCTCTCAAACATCAGATGAAAAGTGAAGATAATTTTGTTATTATTGAAAGATAATATTATGATTTTTATTATAATAATTATCGTTTAACAAATTATCTTGATATTTTCTTATACAAGATAATAAGATGCAAAGTAAGTTTCCGAGCAAGCAATACAATTCAATTGGACTTGAGACTCCTATTATCAGATTGAGTAGCACGATGATGGTGCATTAAGATGAGGTTTAGATAGTCAAGATGCATGGTTTAGGGATAATGTTGAAGTCAAGATAATGATGCAAATTGGAATGTCATTCGTACATGTAATTGGATGACAGAGATTCACGACATTTAAATATTATAACCAATCTTTGGATTAGATTGGTGTTCTGCAAAGATGAAAGGAGCACACAACATTGACACGAGGAATCTTGACTTTGAGGGATATTATCAAAAAGGTTCTTTATCATAATATCCTGACGCTGAGAGTCATAATGGAATTGGAATACTTTATTTCAGTGGCTGAGCATTACAAAATCTATAAATAGAGGCAGTGGCAATGACAAAAGACACCAATTCAACACACAACTGCCCTACGCAAACCTCTCAAACACCTTGAGATTTTTTTTATTTTCTTTTTTTCGTCAACACACCTTCAGTTTGGATAAACAGCAGTGTGAAGGCAATCAGCGAACATCTTCAATTTGGATAAACAGCACTGTTGCCGTAGAATCAGCCGATTGCGGAGCATCTTCAGTTTGGATAAACAACACTGTGTCAAGGTCGACTGGTTATTTATCCAAGTCTCGGTCGAGAAGGATTTTCGAATCCTTATTGGCAGAGGTCATCTCATTAACCTTCTCGACGAAGTGAGGTGTTACAAGTTACTACATTCGGCACATTGAAAACCGAATTTGATATTAAACTTCGCAGAACTAGCAGTCTTGTCTTTAGGCTTTAAAACCCGAAGGCCGAGACGTGTTCCTTCCTTGGCCGCAGTCGCAAAATCAAGAAGTCAGCAACGCGCTCAACACAACATCAATAAATTTTACTCCTCGGCTGAGCTTGGCCGATGAGTTGGCACGCCCCGCATCAATAGAAGGACGTAGTTAGCTCATTAGTTACTCGGCCTGCACACCGCGTAGACTTTGTAATTTTTTGGGTCAACAACTATCTATTCAAAGCCGAGAATTGGTGTTCGGTTACGTATCCTAGTACCCTTCTACAGTTCTAGTTGTTATGAGCACTAACTCAATTAATTAAAAATCGATTTTCAAGTGGTTAAGAACGTTGACCCTTGCACCAAAACCCACGTTTAGGGTTTACTTACTCCCACCCTAGTAGTGCTGGTATGACAAAGAAAAAAAGTGTCCTTGAGATAAGCAAAACAGAGATTTTTCCCGAAAACTTCACGTATCAATTAGAAAATAGAGTGTTCTTTTGATAACCCTAGTCTATACCCGAGCACTGCGAAAACACTCTTCCAACCACGTCCTGGCGGTGTAGCATAAGGCAATGCAGACATTACTTGTGATGCAAGAATACCAGATCGAGCCAAATAAGCGAAAAAGAGCATAAGCCACAAACAAGTTGAAAAGGGAATGTAAAGAACAAGGGGGGCTTCAGTATAAGAGGGGACTGTTTTGCTAAAAATGTCAAATATCTTTTTATGACTCGAAAATTTTCGACTTCAAGTGTCACATGGTAACAAGCTTGCATTCGACTTCTACCAAGCCTAAATATTCGACCATCATATATTATGCAATCCGTACTGACACGTGATACGCTACGACGGCAATTGATGTGAAGCATAAAAGTATACAACATATTTAAGATCATAAATACAATAACACTTGAGGTACAGCTGCATAAATGAAACTGATCATTGCTACTTATTGTATGTACGATATTTTACTGATCATTTGCTTCATATCATTCTAATTGACCTTTCGGAGCAGCCTTCGGTGTTGCCGTGCAGTTCATTGACCTGCAACCTCCAATCCATTGCCTGCACAACAAAGCATGATTGAGAAACTGAAAGGAAAGGAATGACAAATGTTCTTCTCTACTAATAGCATAGCAATGGGAAAGCTGATTGAAATCCATAGTGCATAATCAGTATACATCTGAGAGAAGATTCTCTGTGTTTGTCAGCAAATGATCTTCCATCTTCAAAATAGGGCATGCCATTCAATACTGTGTTCAATCTTTCAATTAGTTTCTCAACATATCATATCGATCCTGTCATTTTGTTCATAAAGCGTTGAGTAATCCCAGTAATCCCCGCATGCTTATCCAAAATTCTAACACCTTTAACCCAAGATAAATGGCTCTTGCTTAAGTTGCAATCTTGAACACAACATATATCAACAATATGATTAGAAAGGCTTACCATCTGGATCAAAGAAGAAGACTTGCTTGACCTTACCATTAGGTAAGGACTTCTCAAAAGTCTGGATTCCCTTTTCCTGCACAACCGAATTTGTTCATAGAACTCGCATCAAAGAATGGTTGATAAAATAAATAAATTAAATGAGAACAAACAAACATACAAAGCCTTTAAACCTTTGTCTTTGGCCCTTCTAAACAAAGGCCCCAACCTATTTAAGCCTGTTTTAGAAACAAACTTTGTTTTTAAGGGGAAGAAAACAGCCCCAATCAAATTCTTCTTAAAGCTTCCCAACTTCTTACCCCAACAAAACAAGCTAAACAGAACCAATCAAAAAATGACTTTGTACGTCATGAGGATAACTTAACTAGTCGTCTCCCACTCTCTCATTTGGTCTAGAAAGGTCAAAGGTTGCGTTTTTGGTTCTTCTTTCTCCCAAAATTTATGCACGTGAGTTTGTTTTGAAGCTTTTCCATTGCATTGAATCTTCAGCTATGTCATTCATGTTCTGTTCCGCATCGTAGTATATACCTAAGTTCATATTACTATCAGTTCATAGTTATACGAACATGTATATATAGAGGAAACGAAGAACCTAGACCATATAAGGGAAGTGAAGCAAAACTCGGGTGAAAAAATAGTTAGCAAATAAAAGCGAGAGCTCATATCGTACATAACAAATGCCTCATCTAGCCTAAGATTTGATTTCACATTTCAAGACTCAATTCCATAAAGGTTCACACAAGTAGATCCGGCCAGTTGGCAGCGGTAGCGGCGGCACCCTCGAACGCAACTTCGACCCCCCACCACCACTAGTCATAAATTCGAGTAGTTTAAATATCGTCTTTGTAAAAAGAAAAGGGTCCTTAATAACTTTCGCTTTTCACTATAACAATCAAACTCCACAAAGCACAACTTTTTCACCTCCAAATCAAAACCAACAGGGCAGCAATCACATATTCAATTCAAATCATAAAAATCCCAAAGGGGTAAATTTAAATACGTATTCATAGTTTCATACCTTGAGGGTTTTCGAAAAAGACTGGAAATTGGAGACGTTGAAGCAGATGTGGTGGCCTCTGGGGAGGTGGCTCGGGTCAGCAACCGGTGAAGTGGCGCTCCATGGTCCTTCCGGAAGGTTAAAACTAGGGTTTCTTTCGATCAGGTGGAGAGCGAAATTCCCAGGCGCCTTGAGCCATATCACCTTGAACTCCCCGAAGTTTGGGCTTTCAATCTCCTCGAGCCCAAATATCTACAACGATCGTAAAATCAAAATTAATTAGATTAACTAATTGCTAATTAGCTTGTTAAAGTGATGTAATTATAAGAATCGAAATAGGGAATTGAATTAGGAAGGGTGAAGGACCTCTTTGTAGAAATCGGCGAGACGCCGAATGTCGGAAGATTCTCTGGAAATGTGGTTGAGACTCACTCCTGTTGCTATTGCCGCCATTTCTTTCTTCTTTCTTTTGGCAAGCGGTTTGGGGGACCTTATATAACGGCTGATTTTATTGGCTAGGCTTCTAAGGGTGATGTGAATACGACGTCGTGAAACGTCATTGCTTTGTGAATTGTGATTACGGACTAACATTTTTGGCAAAGTCAAAAATGGAAAATTTAGTTATTTAAGGATGAAAGGGGATTCCTGCTAAAAATTCTTTCGGTTCGAATTACAGAGTTTTAGAGTTTTATGGTTATTATTAGAACTGTTCAAATAATGAATCACTATGTAAAGAGCTTGTCTACAAATGAATGAATTAAAACTAAGGTTGTTTAGTCAAATTATTATAGTAAATATATAGATGGTTAGTAATGCTTTTATCAATTTTATTCATCTGTTTAAAAAAAAAAAATAAAACTAAACGACCTTGATTTTAATAATTTTTTACAAAGACGTTCTTTATAGATTAATTTAGGGTAAAATACAAAAAACTACCTCAATTATTGGTGTCACGACACTTTCCTACCTTATCTTTTAAAATTGACAATGTCATACCTTATTTTTAAAATTTGATCCAATGTTATACCTTCCGTTACTTGACCGTTTACTTTTCAGTTAAATGCTGACGTAGCTTGATTTGGGGTCCACTTTCTATTAAAAAATCATTAAAATATTATTAAAAACTAAAATATATATATTTAATATTATTTAAATATTAAAATAATAATAAAAAGTTAAAAAAAAAAAAAAAAAACCATCAGTTCGTCCCTCCCCTCCCCCTCCCCCTCCCCCTCCCCCTCCCCCTCCCCCGTCCTCTCTCTTCTCCTCATCTTCATTTTCTTCCCCTCACCTGCAAATCCAAAAAAAAAAAAAAAAAAAAAAAAATTTTGAAAACCCAACAACCCCACCTGCGGAAGAACAAGAAGGAGAAGGAGGAGGAAGAAGAAGAAGAAGAGGAAAAAAAGGAGGAAGGAAAAAACAAAAAAAAAAATCCCCCCCGGGTGTCGGCGCGGAAGAAGAAGGGAGAAGGAGAAGGAGGAAGAAGAAGAAGAGGAAGGAAAAAAAAAAAAAAAGTTGAAAACCCATCAACACCCCCTGTCCCTGCGGAAGATGAAGAAGGAGAAGGAGAAGGAGAAGGAGGAAGAAGAAGAGGAAAAAAAGGAGGAAGGAATAAAAAAAGAATTTTTTTTTTTATAAAACCATCAACTCCCCTACGGAAGAAGAAGAAGAGGAAAAAAAAAAAAAAATTTGAAAACCCATCAAATCCCAAATCCACCACTCTCATCCATTCTTCATGTCATTTTCCTCACCCATCATCCACCTTCTCTGCGTACCCAAGATCCCGTTGACGGGATCTGGGTTTTTTTTTTTTTTGGGTTGCAGGAGGGAGAAGAGTATGGGTGTGGGGGAAGACAAATTTGATTTTTTATTTTTTTGTTTGTTTTTTGGGATTTGCAGGTAGGGGAAGAAGATGAAGATGGGAAGAGGAGGGAGGAGTTTGCAGGTAGGGGAAGAAGATGAAGATGGGAAGAGGAGGGAGGAGGGAGGAGGGAGGAGGGGGGAGGGGAGGGACGAAATGATGGGTTTTTTTTTTTTTTTTTTTTCTACTTTTTATTATTATTTTAATATTTAAAAAATATTAAATAATTGTTTTTTAGTTTTTAATAATATTTTAATAGAAAGTAGATCTCGAATCAAGTCACGTCATCACTTAACAGAAAAACTAACAGAAAAGACGGAGGTATGACATTGTCACAAATTCGTAAGATGTGGTATAACATTGTCAATTTTAAAAGATGAGGTATGAAACTGTCGTGACTTTAATAGTTGAGATAGTTTTTGTACTTTACCTATTAATTTATAATAACATAAAATTTTATAAAACGACAAAAAATAATTTTGAATAAGAACTTCTATATATTTTTTGAGATGTAGCCAAGTACCAATAAAGCAATGTAATTTACAACATGTAAATAGTAGTTGAGCAAAGCACTAGTATAATAGGCCGCCACAGTTCAGAAACAAACCCAGTGAAGAAATTTCACAGCTCCTGATGCACTACTAACCCCTCCCTACCCCTCAATCATGACCCTAATTACTAACAATGCCATTCCTCGCTCCCAACACGCTCGCCTCCCTGGTCGAATCCGCCGTGTCGACGCACTCCCCTCTGCTCGGCCGGGCGGCGCATGCCCACATGATCAGAACCCTCGGAGCGTCTCTCCCCTCCTTCCTCTCCAACCACCTCGTCAACATGTACTCCAAACTCGACCTCCCCGACTCAG
Source organism: Pyrus communis (assembly GCF_963583255.1). Lineage (NCBI taxonomy): Eukaryota > Viridiplantae > Streptophyta > Magnoliopsida > Rosales > Rosaceae > Pyrus > Pyrus communis. Next base: position 17,541,308 of record NC_084808.1, on the reverse strand, counting down.
CCCAACTCATCCTCCGACTCAACCCATCTCGCTCAGTCGTCACCTGGACCTCCCTTATCGCCGGTGCTGTCCAAAACGGCCATTTCGCCTCCGCTATCCTCCACTTCTCTAACATGCGCCGCGAGTCCATCCAGCCCAACGATTTCACCTTCCCTTGCGCCTTCAAGGCCTCGGGTTTGCTGCGGTTGCCTGTCACCGGAAAACAGCTCCATGCGCTAGCTGTCAAGGCCGGGCAGATATGCGATGTCTTTGTTGGGTGCAGCGCTTTTGATATGTACTGCAAGACGGGTCTCCGAGACGAGGCTCGGAATGTGTTTGATGAAATGCCCGAGAGAAACCTTGCGACGTGGAATGCGTACATGTCGAATGCGGTGCTTGACGGGCGGCCGCTAAATGCGGTTTACAAGTTTATTGAGTTTCTGCGGGCGGGTGGGGAGCCTAATTCGATTACGTTCTGTGCGTTTCTCAATGCATGTTCGGATACATCGAGTCTGGAGCTCGGGAAACAGTTACATGGGTTTGTGATGCGATGTGGGTTTGGCAAAGATGTGTCGGTTTTAAATGGGCTTATTGACTTTTATGGGAAGTGCCGGGAGGTCGAGTGTTCAATGACGGTTTTTGATGGAATTGGTCAGCGGAATGATGTTTCTTGGTGCTCTATGGTGGCTGCGTGCGTGCAGAATGATGAGGAGGAGAATGCATGCGAGTTCTTTTTACGGGCGATGAAAGAAGGGGTTAAGCCGACTGACTTCATGGTTTCTAGTGTTCTAAGTGCTTGTGCTGGGGTTGCGTGGCTTGAACAGGGTAGGTCAGTTCACTCGGTTGCAGTGAAGGCGTGTGTGGAGGGAAATGTATTTGTTGGGAGTGCACTTGTTGACATGTATGGAAAATGTGGCTGCATAGAAGATGCCAAGCGTGCCTTTGATGAGATGCCTTCGAGGAACTTGATCACTTGGAACGCAATGGTAGGTGCGTACGCACATCAAGGGCTTGCCGATATGGCTTTGGCATTTTTCAAGGAAATGTGCACCCGAAGTCACGAGTTTAAACCAAATTATGTTACATTGGTGTGTGTATTATCGGCATGTAGTAGGGCAGGGGCTGTGCAAATGGGGATGCAGATCTTTGAGTCAATGAAAGCAAAGTATGCAATTGAACCAGGGGCAGAGCATTATGCATGTGTTGTGGACTTGCTAGGGCGAGCTGGGATGATAGAGCGAGCTTACGAGTTTATTACAAAGATGCCAATTCGGCCGACGATTTCCATTTGGGGGGCACTTCTTGGGGCTTGTAAAATGTATAGGAGTACAGAATTGGGGAAGATTGCAGCTGACAAGTTATTTGAACTCGATCCTAAAGACTCTGGCAACCACGTGGTGCTTTCTAACATGTTTGCAGCTGCTGGCAGGTAAATATCCCATTGTAGTGTTGCTATCTAGAATCCTACACGCTTTGTGGCGTTTAAACAAACTGATTTCTGTTTGGCAATTCTCAATGCAGGTGGGAAGAAGCAACGCTTGTGAGAAAGGGAATGAAAGATGTCGGGATCAAAAAGGGTGCAGGCTACAGTTGGATCGCAGTCAAGAATGCAGTCCACATCTTCCAAGCAAAGGACACCTCCCACGAAAGGAATTCGGAGATTCAGGCAATGCTAAGTGAGTTAAGGAGGAAAATGGACGAAGCTGGCTATATTGCCGACACCAATTTTGCGCTGTTTGATATAGAGGAAGAAGAGAAAGTGTCGGAAGTTTGGTACCACAGCGAGAAGATTGCGCTGGCGTTTGGACTCATATCCCTCCCTCCCGGGGTGCCTATAAGGATAACAAAGAACCTTAGGATCTGTGGGGATTGCCATGGTGCAATCAAGTTCATTTCTGGAATTGTAGGTAGAGAAATTATTGTGAGAGATAACAATCGGTTTCATCGCTTTAGAGATGGTCATTGCTCGTGTAGAGATTATTGGTGATAATTTAAAATTGTTCTAATCATTTAAAAAAAAAAAAATTCTACCGATAAATTATTGAGCTACGCACACAGCATATCTTGTAGATAACAGTAATGCTACTACGGCCACTAACTTTGTCTCAACTTTTTAATATCAATTTACATGAACATAGCACAATTGGCACATTGACTCATCAGGTAGGACCTTTGTTATGATAAAAGTTGGCGATTCAACTTTTTAAAATTGGGAAGTGCTGTTCACATACATTTTTTAGCCTCTTACCTATTTAAGTCTGACCGTTGATTCCGTCTGATTTATTTAGTCCGATGGTCATAAATAAAAGAGTGTGAGCAGTTAAAAAATAGTGTAAAAATCACCTTTTTTAAAAATTATAAAAAAAAATCGTTTAGCTCAATTCAGAACGTTTCTTGACGCGGAAGAACTTTGGTTGGAAAAAGCTCAAGACTTTCTTTTGGATTCTTTATTGATGATTGTAACTTCACAATTATTTGCTAGCGGAAGACTTAGCACTAAAGACCGTATTTGACAATTCACTCTGTCTATGGATCCTTTATGTGTCTTTTTGCATGATGAAGATGTAGATCATTTTGTATTGTTCGTTTGCCAAGGCTATTTCGAGTGGTACTGTTTCTTCTCGTCCTTCCTCCTCCTTACACACTTGTGGTCAGCTATCTCTCTATAAATACTTCATTCTCCACCAAATTCTAGTAAGCTTTGGTATGTAATTAAGCCCTAAATTCTCTCTCTTTTTAGAGAAACTGACTTAGGCATCGGATATCATTGGCCAAACCCCCCATATCTGCTTCACTGTCTCCAATCTCCCATCCTTAGCCCAAACCCTCAAGGTATATATGCAATGCAATGCATGTTTTATTGTTGCTGGATGATTTTTGATAATGAAAACCCTTTTATGGACTAGCCTTTGTTGCTGGTTATTTATATTTTTCTTCCTCTATTCGACGCAATCGCGAGTTGTCAGAACAAATTTGGTCGTGCAGGAAAAGGGAATTCAGACTTCTGAGAGGTGCGTAAATGATGGTACGCTCCAGCAAGTCTTCTTCTTTGATATAGACGGTAAGATTTTCGTATCACGATTATTTTTATATATACAGATATATTCTGACTATGAATTTGAATAAGTTTCGCCATTATCATACTAGGAGTCTTTGTCATTCATCCTTTCAGTTAAGATTTTAGTTTTAATTCTTCAATTCTTCGATGCTTTCCTTTGTTTTTCTCAATCAGTCTTTACTGGTGCAGGGAATGGCCTGGAGGTTGGAGCACCTCAATGAATTCCGCAACAGCACCTAGGGCAGCTTTCGAATGGTCGAGTGGGATTGATATGAAGCAGACGATCACTAAATTTTAATTACATATATATAACAAGTTGCAAACTTACAATGTATGCAGCTGTTTCTCAAGTGTTGTTATATATATATATATGTTTGCTTTTATGATTGTCTTCAATAATTACCTGATCTATAGCATGAACCAATTCGGATTGAATTTATAATCTATAACGTCAAATATGTTGTATCATTTCGACCAGCCGAACGGGTGTTCTCCGTAACCGAATCCATTGGGTAACGATTTTTCCATTATGAACCGGCCGAGAATTACGCACCAAACTAAGTTTGAAAAATTATCCAACACCACAGTATCAGGCATCCAATTAAGCAGAGCCCCTTATAATTTATGGCAATTATAATGTGATGATAACATCAAGAACCACCAACAAGTAACAAACATTTAATTTAATTTCTGGTCCTTAATTGGTACACCCTCATATCCTTTACACCTTAAAAGACGCATACAGACAGAGAAGAAAGAGAAGGATTAGCTATTAGCTACTGATGCTAAAGCCGTAGTAAATGTCACAACCCACCCAAACAAAACCAAAAATAAAAACCAAATTAAAGAAAAATAGAACCTAGCTAAGCTATAAGACAAAGAAGAAATCTCCTTAGATAAAAAAGACTTAATGATGCACCATTGGTCGTTGGAAGATCTGACGACCACGCGGTAAACACCGGGTTCCAGTCACCCATTTCGCCACCGCCAACCACCGCAGCCGAATCCAAAATCGATGACCAACAATGAAACCGTTTTGTTGGTGATGGCTTGGAGGTGGCTGATTTTGGTTGTTATTGTTTTTCCAGAAAGAGCTGCACAGACCAAGTAAAGGAGCAGCACAGAACAAATAGGTTTCCTTCCCAAAATTGAAGTATTGATCCATTTTTCTAACCTTTGAGTTCTTCTAGATTCCATGATTCATTGAAACTTGAAACCATTAAAATTTTTGGAATAAAGATAAAAACCTTTGAAGTTTGCACTGCACGCTCAAGACTTTTGGGGTGCGTTTGTTGCACCGGACTATCTTAGACTGGATTAGTTTCAAGGGCTAAGTTGGATTGGCTTAGACTAGACTAACCTGGACTAACTTTGTGAAACGTTTGTGGCAGTGTCGGACTAAAAAACAGGATAATTAATAAATTATAATATTATATTATTTAATCCCTTTTTATTAATATTTTATTATTAATTATCTCTTTTTTTTTTTTGGGTCTGAAAACTTTCCTCTTCAAAAACCAATTCCATAATTTGAGATCACAATTTGAGATCAGATCAAAACAACTCCAATTCCACAATTGCAGAGTGTCTCGTTGTCGAAATAGTGTCTCAAAACCAACTCTAATTCCGCAAATCAGAGCCTCTCAGACTGTTGCCTCCATCTTTTTCGCCGGTCCCAGCGTCCTAGCATCTTAGGCGGTGACCCCAAGCCGCTTCGCCGTCTTCATCGCCGTTGTGGACACCGGCGTTCTTGGCTTTTCAAATTCCTCCATCGCAATCATGTTCTTCACCCGCTACTGGGTTCACAAAGATCTCGTGATTTGGGTTTCAACGAAACCATCTACGGTGATATGTGCCCACAACGGTCAGAGGCGGTAGAGGTTATGGGTCTTGTCGGAGGAGGAATAGGTGGAAGATTGGCAGAGAAGGAAGACGGAAGAGGGGGCTCTGAGACTTAGACGAGGAGAAGACGACAGAGAAGGAGACGGTCTTAGTAATCCGGCCGAAATTGGGGATCTTCGTTAAGAACACCTAGCGAGGTATGTAATCCAAGCGAGTCTGACCTCAACTCATTAAACCTAATCCTTGTCCAGCCAAACAAGGGACTACACTAGCAATTAGTCTAGTCCAGTCCAGTCTTCCCTAATCTGGTCAAACAAACACACCCTTGGAGTCTCCCAAGAAGTATTAAAGTTGCTGGAGAAAAAAAAATTAAGGATTTCATTCTTTTATAAAAAAAAATATAAATAATAAATATTTATATTTTTTTATTAAAAAATGAAAACAGGATGGGTTCGGGGTGGATACCCCTATAACCATAACCGAACTTGAAATCGATCAATTTACCCAACGGTTACCCATAACCGTAAAAAACCCGAAATTTGATCACCGAAACAAAACTGTTAGAGTCGGTTACTTGCTGGGATCGAATTTGACGGATTAAATTGCCATCCTTCGCACCACGTCATTCCCACAAGGATTTGTATTGAAAAAAAAAAAAAAATCTCGCAACGATTAGTTTGTTCATCTTTTAAGAAAAAATTGCGCAAATGGCATCCCATAACTTCATACCTTATACAATTTGGTGGTGTAAAGTTAAGGCTGTTAATTGTTAAAAAGTTTAGTTCATATGGTAATCGCATAAAATTAGAAAAAGATCGAGTGTCATTTATGCACTTTGCATTTAAAAAAAAAAAAGTTTTTTAGGGTATAATTGGATTTTACTCGACAATCAAATGTAAAGAATGCTCAAATGCGTCGTTGGGGGTGGTTGCAGACTGAGGGTTGTAGAGGTCGGAGATGCAGCGATGGAGAAGAGGGATGAAGATCATGCGGTAGCCAGAAGAAGATGCAGGGAGAGAAGAGTCTTGTTCTGGGTGGTTGGATGGAACCTGGTGGTGGTTGTGATTCATGGTGGCCGGCAGAGGAATTGGGTTTTGGGATTTGTGGGAATGAGGGGAAAGAACATAGGGAGGGGAAACGAAAAATAACAAGAACAGAGGGAGAGGAAGAACAGAAGGAAGGGAACCTGGGAAGAAGAAGAAAAATGAGAATATGAATTGGGATTCAAACGAAGAAGAAGAAGGCATGAGAAGACTAACCTAGAGCAAATAGAGTGGCTGCGTCTGGAAAGGAAAGAGAGAGCATCCGACTAAGTTGTACTGTGGTTTTGGAGAGGATAAGCAAGTAGGTCTTTTCCGTATAAAGTAGGTGAGCCCCGATTGTTTAATCCGGTGGCTATTTAATACAAACAGACAACAAACAATCTGGTGGCTATTTAATACAAACAGACATCAAACACCGTACTCCGTATTATTAGTATTATCCGGTGTGCCAAACGAGGCCTTATAGATGAAAAGTTACATCTCTTTAATAAGTAGAAATTGGATTCTATATAAACCCATGAAACCATTGGTATTAAATGATAGAAAATTAGAGTTAATCTTTACTCTTAAGAAATAAGATTTCCCCACTTTGTTTCTCTCATTCTTAGTTTGTCAAATTTCGAGTTGTGTCTTAAGAGTACGGAATATATAAAGTTCACCAGAATTCGAAGACTGAAGTGTTTTTTTATTTTGGATTATAGATTGTTGAATCCTGAGAAACGGACGTCTACCGAACTACAAGCACAAGAGTATGAGCAAAATTCTATCTTTAGGACATTGCATTTATGCAAGCCTCAATCTTCAAGTTTGTCAGTTTTTCTAACTTTATCCCTAGTTGTTTATATTAATTTCATATATGATGTTGTGAATTTCTTTATGATTATTATTACAGGAATTCTTGTGTTATTTTCATATTTTCTAATATTGCTCTAACAAAAAGTTGCATTAAATCAAAACTAAACGTCTTCTGGATGCAAGTAGAGAATCTCACAAGGGTATGACCAGTGGAGGATGGGTGCCTCATCAAAATCTGGTTATGTAGCAAAAATCTAGTGGGAAAATGTTCTTAATTGTAGGGAAAAAGAGTACATTCAGATCAAGTGAGTATACTTTTGGATATGGGTGAGATTTTTTGCCAACTTAATGTACCAACCGTACCACACCAAATTTGTGCCAAAACTTACCAATTGGCAATGATACAATATTTGTACCGAACCAAACATTTTCGGTATGGTAGTGGTATTCAAAATCATTACCGGTGATATATCGTACTGAACTAATATTATTAATATTATGTTATATATACAAATTCCCCCAAACAAAAAAGTTCGAAACCAGTTGAAAAGAATGCATAAAAGAATGCGGGGTAATTTTGTTATAAAAAAGATTTTTTTTATTACTTTTTTATAATTAGTATCTCACTATTACGTGGAATATCCACGGGTTTCTTTTAGGCTCTAGCATGATCTAAGATTATTCATTCAGTCCAAATATATGACTTTCTTTTTCTTGGGTAGAGTTGTCTGTTTGCACTTGGAATATTGATTACATGGAACATCCACTGGTTTCTTCTAGTAGATATAATTATTTATGTAATTATTATTAATTATTAATAATAATTATTATGTATATTTCATTTCTTTTTTTAGTGAATTAGATACCATCTTCTGGTTCTCTTCTCTGACTCTCAGACCCCTGTTTGTTTCCCATAGAAAAACCTAAGCTTTCTTGCCATCTTGCAACTTCATCTTTCTCTCATCTTGCCGGCGACTTCATCTTCGTTTCTTCTGTTTCTAGCGACTTTCTCTTCCCAGTCCATCTCATATTCTCTTCCATCAACTTGGGTTATCTTTATCTGCGGGTCCATCTATCAAAGCACAACTTGTGTGCATTGTAGATGATGATTATTGATTTTAGGCTTAAGTGTCTAAGCCAACCAAGACTTATGCTTATGTAAAGGAATATACCCATTCATCTTTTGATACGTCATACTTGTAGGTATAAATTGGGCCCAACTCAGCTCGACTCAGCGCGGGTCAACCCGGCCCGTAAAAACACCATAAATAAGCATTACCCCTTCTTTTTGGATAATCACAAGTTGCCCATTTCTTGCTAATTACCCTAATACCCCAATTTTCAGAAATTTGCTTTCTCCCTCTCCCTCTCCGCCTATCTCCGGTGACCCCCGTCGCTTTTTGGCTGCAACTCAATCCGATCTGTACGCCCACAGTGACCCTCTCTCGTTGGTTCGAGGGTTTTCCAAGGGGTTTGCTTCTTTTGTCTTTTTTTTTTTTTGCCTTTTGATCTTCCTTTTACCTTTCTTGGCCTCCATTTCCGCAAATGGTTTCTCTGAACCCATTGTCTTTTTCGTAATTTAATAATTTATCTATTTCAATTTGTTTAGCTGATTTTCTATGAATTTGATTTGTTGTTGCAGTGACGAGCTGACTTTCTGGAATCCGAAACCCTAATCTATCTGAGGTACAAACATTCTTCCGAGCTATAAGATCTAATCCTATCTTACTTTTTGTTGTTTATTCTTTATCTAATTATTGGGGTTTTGCATATTGTTCATCTCTCTGAGGTACCCATTGTCTGCATATATAACAAGGATTGATATTTCAAGTTAATTTCGGCTCCTTCGTCTCCTATTTTTTTTCGTCCTTTCCTTCTTCCATGAATGCATGTGCAACATTCTCCTATCAAAAAGTTCATCTCCTAATTCTTTTTCTTTTTTGTCTTTTCCTTCTTCGTTCCTAATTATTTATTGTCTCAATCGATTAAGGCTTCTTGCGTATAGGCATGGTAATCTGATTAGTGTATTATTTGCCGTGTATGTCTCACTGTCAGCAAGTCGGAATTTGCATATGCATTTCCGTGTCCTTTTTTGTGTTGCATAGGCCTCCATTGGAGGCTTTCACTGTGTGACTGTATTGTTAAAAAAAAAAAAAAAAAAAAAAAAAATCAGGAACCAGTTTTGGCAAAAAACTGAACCGATTGAAACCAAACCCACCCAAGATACAATAACGATAGTAACAAATGGGTTTGGGGCATGGCCACTTTTGACCTAGGCTTGGCTTGCCGCTGCTGATGGCTTAAGCTTTTGGGCTTCTGGCAGTTGTTGAATGGATGGTGGGAGATTCAAATATAAAATTAGTATCAATCAAACTTTGCCCAAAATTTTCCTTGTTTGAAATAAGTGGAATTAAATCTTTGCCTAGTGCCTACATATAGATGTGAAATTACAATCTATTACAGTTCTAGGTCAAATACTATGATAGACGGCATAATTACTCATACTAATGACTTAACTAAGGCCTATCCATTCGCGGAGGCTGAAAGTTGGATTAAGTTGGATACCTGTCTGGATTTCAAAGAATTATTGATATTGCAACACCGTAGATATCATGTAGTTATACTATCAAAGAGTTTATTTCTAAGAATAAAATGAATCATTGGCATGTGCTCTGGTCGTTGTTTTTGCATTGTGTTACTTTGTAACTAGAAAAAATAATGTTGGTTCGTAGGTTATCATACTCTTCAATTGCTTGAAAGTACACTACCCTCATCATATGTCAGCTGATACAGGAATCATGGAGATCGATTTTGATGCTGAAAGTGATAGGACACCAGAGACAAATGAAAATGATTTTATTTGTAATCCAGTTTTACCTGATGATTCTGGGGAAGGTTTGCCTTATGCTCCTGTGAATTGGCCTAATCCTGGTGATAATTGGCGCTGGAAGGTGGGGAAGAGAGTTTCTGCTGCTGGACACTTTCTGGATAGGTATCTCTATCTTCCAAAGCGTCTTCGCAATCGTGAACATTCAACTCGTAGGAAATATGGTTTTGCAAGCAGGCTTGCAGTTGAACGATATATCAAAGCAACATTTCCTGGTTTAAATCTTGATGACTTTTTTACAAAATTCTCCTGGAGGATCCCTGCACACCAGTCAGCATTGACAAATGGTCAGCCGTAAGCAAATTTGATTTTTATTTTCTATTTCTCAACTTTTGTGCTTTTATATCTTTTGGGCATCTCTATATAAATAAAGTGATAATATCCTTGTCTGTCTTTGAAATGATCTGGTGTTTGTGTACCTGTGTTTTCTTTTCCTTTTCATTATCTTATGTTGGTGATTTGATCCAGAGCAATTTATCTTGGAGACTGATGGCTAAGCGCTTATTTCTTGACTTATGTCTTCAATACACGTGTGTTTGGTTGTTTATTTTCTAATTTGTATTTACTGTAGTGAATGGCTGAACTAATGGTGTCAACTTTGGAAAAATAAAAAATAGTGCGTTATTTAAATGCTGTCAGATTCTGATCAACGTTCCTATACGTTAAAGTTTCATTTACTGTAGTGAATGGCTGAACTAATGGTGTCAATCCAAACCGAGTCCTGTTTTTTTTTAATTTTTTTTTATCATGATCTTTTCTCCCTGTCTCTATAAGATTCTTGAATTTTTTATGTATAGCGAACAGCGAGCGAAGTGTATACATCATCAAATTCAAGCTGTTAACAATATATCCCATTTTGGTTTTAAAGCTTTTCACAAATAAAAAATAAATTCCATGTTCAAGAATTTACTAATTTAGTGTACTACGCATCTAATATGTTTTTCACTTGTCAACTTATTGGAGAACCAATTGCGTTACTTTCATGTGGAATTTATGCAGGTAGTGCGAAGCTGAAGCATGTGTCACGTGTTCTACCCCCCGAAGAGTGTGCAGAACCTGATTACATGTCTGATACTGAGCGTTGTAAAGCTGGAAATAAGAAGTGCAGCAGTCTGTTGGAACAAGCAGAAAGCCCAGCTTTAGCAGTAATGGAGTGTGATATTTGCTGCACTGAACCTAAGTTCTGCCGTGATTGCTGTTGCATTCTTTGTTGCAAGTCTGTAAACTCGTCCTGTGCAGGTTATGATTACATTCGATGCGAAGCATTGATGCATGATGGTAGCATATGCGGGCATGCTGCCCACATTGATTGTGCTCTGCGATGTTACATGGCTGGCACTGTAGGAGGAAGCATTGGCTTGGATTCTGAATACTATTGCCGGCGCTGTGATGAAAAAACAGATTTGGTTTCACATTTCACAAGGCTTTTACTTGCTTGCGAATCTCTTGATTCTCGGGATGATGTTGAGAAGATTTTAAATTTTGGTATCTGCATTTTGTGTGGTTCACAGAAAACCAGTGCAAAGGACCTGCTGAAACGTATTGAAGTGGCCATTGAAAAGGTAAATATAGTAGCTTTACAGTATTTAGACTCCCACACTTACACTTCCTAAAATTCCAGCAATATAACATTTCTATTTTAAGCAGCTCAAATGTGGGACTAATCTTGAAGATATTTGGAAAGAGGGAGACAATTTTTCGACTATCTCCATTGGTAATCTTCCTTCTCTAAAATTAAGTAATTATGTTATGATAATTACTTGCAACTTTTTGGATGCTGTATAAAAAATATAATTAGTTAATTTGCACAAGGTTTCATCTCTCTCCCTCTCTCTCTCTCTCTCTCTCTCTCTCTCTCTCTCTCTCTCTCTCTCTCTAAAATGTTTTCATTTGCATACAGATGTCTCTCATCATGGAGATACTGTCATGGAACTTACTGGCTTCCAAGAACCCTTGGATGTCAGGGGCTCACAATTTTATTATCGAACTGAAGCTCAAAAACTTGAGGAAGAGATTGATCAGGTTCTCCATGCACTAAGAAGGTCACAGGAAACTGAATTTAAAATGGCGGAGGAATGCCTTAATGCACAGAAGAACTATCTCTGTAATCTGTATCAGCAACTTGAGAAGGAGAAGTCTGATTTGGTACAGCACGCTTCAACTGACTCGGACGCTTTACTGAGTACTGTAATGAGCAGAGTGAAGCAGATTAAAAGCGAAGTCAAAAAGCTTAAGGATATGGAAGAAGTGGCCAACGGATTTGGAAAGACTTCTAGAGCTGTCCTGAAGGAGCACTTCAGTTTGGCAATTGAGGATTGAAGTAAACCTTACTGGATTATGATGGTTTAATTTCGTTGTTTCATCAACTTTGGTATTGAACTGGCTTCTTTATGGTTTGAATCGATTGCGCATTAGATTTTTGTGCAATCGTGCTGTCACATTTTTGTGTGAGGTTTGTAAGCACAAGGGCATCTAGTAGAATCAGCCCGTGCCTACTGGCAGAAGAAAGGTATGAAGAGCCCGTTGAAGGACTTTCAAGGAACCCTCTTATGTTGTGAATTGTATCCTATGAACTCCCAAAGAATCTGCACCTTCTTGCAGTGATTGCGTTGTTTGATGAAACGGTGCATGAGAAAGGTCGTCGCAGATTCTAGTCTGTTTGAAGCATCAGGCAAGTGTGCTCTCAACCTCCCAATTTCCCCGACTGTGTGTTTTTTTTCTTCTTCTTTTTATGTTTGTGAAGGCGGTTTGCCTGACTGGGGAATCGGAAATTTTGGCAACTGGAGAACACTTTGGCTCGAGTGCTGCTGCTCTTCGTTCGTGTGAATAGGTTGGTTGCAGATGTAGGCATTTTCATTTCCTGTACAATGTGTGCACAATGCACAAATATAGTTTCTTCGGAATGAAATGGACCTTTCACGTTGTTAAAATGGTTTGGTTATGCTTGCTTATTTGGTTTTCCGATTTATACAAAAACTGAAAATTAAAATAGTTATCAATCGTGGGTTTGTGCTGCCAAAATTCTTAGAACCTGATCTCGCTCAAGCTATACTTTTTGCAAATTACTTGTTTATGCCCCACTAGTCAGGTAAAAGGTAGACGGCGTCTTACTATAGTGGCGGAAGTTAATTATGTTTGTGTACCATGGGACAGGTTTGATCCATACCGATTCTCTTCTTTTCCCAAACTTTGTAGTAACCCAAAAAAAAAACCAAAAAAAATACATTTGGTCAGCGTAAAGAGGCACGCAGCTTCTGTGAGAGGGAGTGAAGTTACAATTTACAGTCCCCGTGCAACTGAGTAGCTTCACAAATTAATGAAGGAAATGACGAATGCGGCCTCCGTAACAGCTGTATATCTTCTTCCACCGTGGGTGAATATGATGCGGAAGTGGGAACAATTGGGCAAACATATCACACAATGCAGAGGCCATGCAACTTTCAGAAGAATGAAGCTAAAACAACCCAGTTTTCAATCTCCGACCACGGCATCACGTAAAAGAATCAGTTCTGTTCACATTCAGGGAAAACCTCGGCCAGCAAATCCAACCATATTATGCCCAATCAATCCATACTAACTGAGGCGTAGCATGGAGGAGATAAAGAAGCATGGAAGAAAAGGGCGGTAGCATATCAAGCGGGAGAATCCGATGCAATGAAAATTCGACACAAAGAACCGTCTACGCAACTCATCAATTGTACTCAGCCGATGATCGTCGGCAAAATGGGAGAGCTCATCACAAAATAATCATCAGAAAAGCAGAGAGATGTTCATTTGATTGCTAAAAGTGAAAAGTAACGCAAATCACTGCAGCCCAGACTGGAAATGCTTTGGGTTGACTAGCAGTAGTAGACTCAGTGGGCCAGAAAGCATATATTCTTAACCATCAAGTAAAAGTAATTGGCTCTTGGTATTGGAATAAAGGCAGATCGAAAGGGTTTTCCGTGTGAAGAAGTCGTCAACATAAGATGTTGACATGGCTTAATCAAGAATGCAGAAAATTGAATAGCAGAATCTCCAGAACTAGGTCGAAGAAACTAAACCCCGCATAAAAGAACTACGGCATAATTCCAGTCAAAACAACGAAAAGGGTGGAATAATCTTTCGATCACGGAAAGAGGGTTTGATTTTCAGTTTGCAACACTCACAAGTTTGTTTTGTGTGCCTTCTTACACACAGCATTTATATAATCCTAGGGGAAAGCAAATAGCTAAGCAAGAACAACAAAAAGAGAAGAGAGAAGAGAAAAGGGATGAGCACAAAAGCCCTGTTTGCCTACATAATGAACTACAACCAATCGTACAACCAATATGATCAGCACAAAAAAGGGAAGGGATTTTCGCACTCCCTTTTCGCTCCTGCACTCTCTTAGTACTAGGATTAATAAATCAAACGAGAATCAAGGAACGGAAACAAGGACAGCAGTGTCATAAGGAGTAAACGGGAGTGTGAAAATCGCAACGGCGGAAACCCCGCATGCAAAAGCAATACCAATAACCTAAATCCAAAAGACCAATCCAATACACAATTGCATCATCATTGCTAAAACCAACATTTCTTTCATTCAACAAGAACAGCAGCATAAAACAACTAGTTCCACCAACAACAACAGCCTCAAAAGCTCAGTTGCAAAGCTAAAGCCAACTTAATTGGAACAACTAAAATTATAGCCCAAAGAAGTAGAAAGGTTTAAAAAACACAGAGATAATTACTGTACAAGCACAAGGCGGTTACCCATACCTCCTCTGAAACCCCCACCCCCATTCCCGTCGCCACCCCCCCAAACCTCTCCGCCACCATCACCACCGTCCGCATTCTCCACTCCCACATCCTTCGGCACCGTCACGATAAGCTCCCCGTCCACGAAAACCGCGCTGGCCAACTCTGGTCGAGTCGATTCCGGCAGCCGAAACCTCCACATGTCGAGCTCGAGCTCGTCCAACGTCAATTCCGCCGATCCACTTTCGCGAACCACGATTTTGGTCACCCCGGGATGGATTTCGATGGTGTGGGTCCTCACGCCGTCGCCGATATTATCGGCTTCGGCGACGAATCGGAAGCAATCGGGATTCTCCTGGACCAGAACGTCAGCGTCGGACCGAAAGGGGAGCTCCAGGATCCGGCTGAAGACATGGGGGAGACGGCGGAGCTTCTTATGGGTCAGACCCAAAAGTGCCTGCGCTTCAGAAAGTGGGTTTCTTGATCTGTATTGGACGGTGATGTTGCGCTTCCTGGGCATGGGGTGGACCTTCATGGTTGGCGGCTTCAGTGGCAGCTGCTGGGGAGGCGGTGGCGGAAGTAGTGGAGCTGCAGAAGAAATAGAGGGATTGCGACAAGATTAATAGAAAGATGCCCCTCTTGTGAAAAAGGCACGCCAATCTTGGGTGGGAATCAAAATCCTGATTGGGTTGTTTTTACCAAAAGAAGGAATCATAAAGGATTGGTGGGAAAATTAATTTGGGTATTTTTTGGGAAAATGCCCTAACCCTAGAAATTGGTTTGGATTGAAATTGAAATGGATTGGATTGGATTGAATTGAATTTTCCCAATTTCTTTCTGATAATTTAGAAATTGGGGAGAATGAAAGAAATGTTGGCTGCAATTTGAAAAGGGCGTTAAGGAAAGCTCCCTTTCTGGGTAAGCATAGTGGCTGGAGAGCCCATGGGAGGAATCACAGCAGAATATATAAAAGGCAAAGATCGTTTAGGTTTCATCCTTGGACTTTACTATAATTACAATTTTGGCCATATTTTAATTTTTTGGACCATCCAAAATGTTTATAGCTTTTTTGGTGTCAAGGAAATCTCACAGGACAAGGAGAAAAAAGGTTATTCCTTGTGCAATTATATAATAATAAAGATATATAGGGTGCAATTTCTTAGTAACTGTAAGTCACCTTCCAAGCTCATGTCTCGTGACACAATTTAGGTTGTCGTTTTGAAATTCATTTTCCTTTGATTATGTGACAACTTTGTCAACGTGTTTTGGGACTTCCTTTGACGTGTTTTTTACGGCGAATGAGTGATCAACGTTTAAGTACGTATCCTTGTGAGAAGAACAACACATGGAAATGACTGCTTACTAATATTTCTAGGTTGAGGAGCAAAATGAGGAATTCACCAGAAGAGGGGAAGTAATTGATATGAAATGAGTATATTATCACTATGACATCCCGTGCTAATGATATAACAGGATGTGAAGAAAAACTTATACATGACATTGCATCATAGCACATGAGGCCACGATGGCCGTAAGGGAGGAAGGAAGTAAGGGACATTCCGTTACCAAAAAAGAAGAAAGGGACATTCCGTCTCCTATACTCATTGGCAACTTCTTCGAAGTTACATTCCCTCCTGCACCCTTGTCTAATATGGCATTTTACAAAACTAACATCGATCGACTTTGCATGAGCTCTTTTATCACAGAATTTAGAATATACAAGAAATTTTAGATGTGTGCATATTCTATCTAGTCATACAACAGCAATTTTTTTCTCAGCAGCTTAAAACGATGCTCACCGGTGTAATTATTGTCGATTAAGATAAGTTTGGTTTAGTCTATCTTCTATACAAATTTCAAGATTTAAACTTAAAAAAAAACGAGACGGTGAGCAAAACTATTCGCATTATATAAACTACAAAGACAGAGAATGAAGGTTCCCCGACCCTTCGCAGAAGGGGTGACCAGCTAAAACAAAACAATTTTAATTTATTATCCCTACAAAATTTTGGATTAAGTGCAGATAGAGACAGTGCTTGCTGTAGTTTTCATATAGGAATGCATGGGGTGCTCCGTGACAAACAACCCTTGTCTATTGAAACTACTCTAAACCAGCACCACCCATAGATTTGTTTTTTTTTTTTTTTTTGTTTTTGTTTTTTTTAATATCTTTGAAATTAATCCAAAGATTAGAGGGTGATTTTTCCTAATTGGGGACATTTGGTGACCATAAAATTCCAAAATCTGCTTGCTAGCTTTCAGATTAAGATTTTCACGTTTGGATTGTGGACAGACCTTTCAAACTGGGTTGTGTAAACTTGTGGAGCTTCTTTCGTTTTTGAAAAAAAACGTCTTTCCAACCGAATGATTAAACGGGAAAAATAATACGTGCATATCCAAACTAACCACTTATTTTAATATCGCTTGTATTAAAAAAAATAACCGATTATTGTTGTTGCTCATTGAAGGAGCACTCTGCTTCTTCAAATGCATAATGAGCCCAAATGGAACTTTAACTATTGATTCAGCAATAATTACACAGCGGTGAAAAGTAAATGACAGTAACTTGCCTGATACTGTGGTAAATTGAGACAGAGATGCTCTCTTCCTGGAGGTCTGATAAACACAAGGCAATTGAAAGGGCAATTTGTACTTCCCTTAAGCTCTCCCCTTTGATCTTCTCGTACGCAACCACATTCGACTCTGTTACGTATGTTGCATTTTTGGTACGTCTTCCTCATGGTGCATATGACGCCTACGGTGAGATCTTCTATGTTTACGAGTCTGTACTTTTGGGGGATTGACAGTGCTAGAGGTACCTGGAAGAAGAATCTCCTCGCTTGTATTACCAAACACGCAATCAAAAGGGTCGACCATTACATCAACACCAGAGTTCACCTACGATAAGAAATAGATGAGTCAGAATACAAGAGACCCTTATCATATGCCATGAGAAGTAAGTGTAGTTTCCTCATCATTATTCAGATATGTACATAGGCAACAGGGAAGAGTGAGAACCCCTTCTGAACATGCAGAGTACAAATGATCCTACTATAGTACTATTGCTGTTGATTTCATCATGTAACTTATCTGAAGACACACCTGTGAAAAAGATTGAAATATATATACCTCAGCACTTAGGTTTGCTACTGGTATAGGCCCAGGGCATGATACTTTCTTTGGCATGCAAATTTGATCGGGGTATGATTTTCTGTACCATGTAATGGGGTTCACATGCATTTGGTGGGTATAATGTTCAACTATATGAATAGTAAAGGCTACAAACTATCTTACGTACACATTCCTCGACAGTGACAAATTTATGCTACATCTATTTTCCAAATTCTTCTTCTGCACTACTATCGCTACTTATAAAACTTAACTCATAAGCAGTGTAATGCAACCATTTCTAAGAAAAAAAATTACTAGATAAGTTTCTTACAGGAACTTGTTTGGGAGCAAAACGTATTTTGTGGGAGTCATTCTGGGTGTTCCGGGAATCACTGTCAGAGGAACTCTGATGGTCACCATGGGAAGCCTGGTCTGGATCACCTTGAGAATCGCTGTAATCTGTTCTTCGACCATGGCTAATGTTATCACTAAAATAATTCCGATAACGCCACCTCAGTGTTGGCTGATCTGAGTTCGCATCATCAAAAACTTTCTCAGAATAGAACTGTTTAGAGATAAGCCCCATCATAGAAGGATCATTCTGATACTTATTCACCATTCTGTTATTTGAATCACAGTTCACAGTTCAATAATTCAAGAATTTCAATTGAAGTTAGTAAACAAGCAGATATTGGTCATATACTACACTGCATTTCTTTTCCGGATAAATACATGTACAGTAATGTCTCATATATACGCAGATAATTACATACAAAACCAAGTAAGCAACGGGTTGGCAGAGATGTGATGGAAGGGCAGACATTAGTCATATACCGAAAACGAAGATTTTGTGAATGAATAAATGTGTCAGAAGGACTTCAATTCCATAAGTGTAAGAAGGACAATGAACTCAAAATTTTCAACTCCTAATTACAACTCAGGAAGAATAGATCCACACCAAGATGGCTAACATGACTATTCATGCATACCAGAAGAAAACCAGTGTTTCTAGCCAATTGCACAAAAGTGAATCATCAAACATCCTAAAAATAAAAATGGTGACATACATAGTTGCTAACTCCGCCTGCATACGACTTCCATCCTGAGAAAGAATATGGTTAACACATGAATTTAAGGACCTAGACAAGCTCCATAGTCCAAATAGAGCAGCAGCTCCTGCAGAAGCATAAAACTTGTTCAAATGAGAAAGTGATAGGTAGCTATGATTCATATATATATATATATATATATATATAGAGAGAGAGAGAGAGAGAGAGAGAGAGAGAGAGAGTTTAACCCACCTCCTGAAAGGTTAAGTCGAATAAACGTATTCAGCTTCTTTGATGCTGCAATAAAGAAACTGAGATTGTTAAAAGAATGAAACATATAAATAAACAACAATTATGATAACGAAGTAATAATAATCCAAACTTACAATAAAAAAACGTGAATCATTATTGGACCCCAAAAGAAGAACCTTTACTTGTAAATTAAATGGAACAAAAAAATTAACATAATTGTTTATTAAAGAATCCTATAACTTTTCACCAGCTCACTCCCTCGAATGATTATAAATGAGTATAAAAGTGATATGCAGACGGTAAATATTCATAAAAGCCCCATGAAATGTGTAAGATTACAATTATGAACCATATAATATCAATTGCAATTTGCAAGCTGATATCCTTTCCCTTGTACTGTTTCAAAAAGTGCAGAATTAAGAAAAGAAGAAAAGAGAACAGGATACTAAAATGTATAAACTCTAATGCAATGAATTATTATTCCAAGCAGCAAAACCAACGTCCTTCAATACACTTTACGATGTACATATCCTTTTTCACTTGAACAATAGTGTGGCACTGGCAATCAGTAAACATCTCTTGATAACTACCTCAAAACCATGTGGCACTGGTAATCGATAAACATCTCTTGATAACTACCTCAAAACCGTGGAACAATGAAAACTTGAAATACTGGAGAACCAATGTTTCTCTATCCAAAACCAATGCACACTGTTGTAACTGAAATGGCCTAATGCAAACTCTCCATCCAAATAATGAGAAATCGAACCCTCATTTCTCTATCCGAAACCAATGCAAACTCTCATAACAGAAAATGATCGAATCAAAACTGGGTTTTGCAGCTTTTGGCGAATGAGAAACAAAATGTCTGCCAAATTAGCTAATATCGAAAAAAGTCGTTCGCTTGTACCACTACCACTATCATACAACTGGAAACTCCGACCTCCCAATGAATTGAAATATATAGAAATACATAGTTGGAAGATAAAAATTCACAAAACACACAGGAACCCTGAACAAGAAAACTGCCAAACGAGAGAGAGACCTGTCCAGGCAACAGTGGCAGCAGCAAGACCTCCGAATGTAAACTCCCTGACAGCTTTGGACTTGCAGGTAAGAAGAATCTTAGTTTCTTCAGGCGTCAGTTTTACCTGCATAAATACACACATTTGGTACAGCAAGGTTAGCAACTAATGGGTGATTCTTGGGTAAACCTGAATTGGGATTAGGGTTTCGAGGAATTTGGTGACTGACATTGGGGAAATTTGTGAAATGGGAGTGGAAATTTTTACCTGTTTGTACCTTAGATGTTGCTCCAGCTCGAACAAAGCTTCTCCCATTGCTTTTTGGGGGCTTCAGATCCTGGAACGTTTCCTCCTTGTAGATACAAAGGAGAGACGCATATAAACGACATGTCGTGTGTTCTATAGTTGTATGGTCTTTTTTTTTTTTCGAAAAATAAAAAACTAAAGTGGTCAGATTTGCAGCAATGGTTGTGTGGTTGTATGATCAGATTTTGATCAGTTAGTAGTACGATTTAGTAGTATTCTTTTTTCATTATAATTGGGTCTTAGATTCAATTTTCGTAAAAATCGAATTTGAACCGTACTAATGCTAACCTATTGTGAGATTATCGTTTGTTAAAAAAAATATATATAAAATCCCTATATAAAAAGTATCCTCAGTTTTCAAAAGAAAAAAAAGAAAAAAAAAAGTGACCGCTTGCAACACCTCTGCACCGAATGTTGTCGTTTGGGGATATTTGATGGCTGCTTGTCAGATTCATGGTGAGAATGAATTAGGAGAATATGCTGCAAGACAGCTTCTTGAGGTAGAATCACATGATGATGGAGCCCTTGTGGCGTTATCAAACATTTACTCAAAACAAAGAAGATGGAAAGAGGAAGAAAAGAAGGAAGCGATTCTGTTGCACAGTGAGAAGTTGGCTCTTTCTTACTGTAGAAGCATTCGCATAGTTAAGAATCTCCGGATATGCAAAGAGTGGCTTACTTTGATGAAGTTGGCTTCAACGGTGTATGAAAGAGAGAGAGATTATTGTCAGAGATAGGACTAGGTTTCACCACTACAAACATGGTTTTTCTTCTTGTAAAGTCTTACGATTTTGGTTTCAACTTGTTGTTCTTTTCTGATTAAACTGCTGCAACGGCAGCAGTGTTTTATACATATTTTACATACACGCATGCACACATACGCATGCAATAAACAAATGCAATGCAGTGTGTTGTGCTTGCTGTCCATGATGCAGCAACTAGAGAAAAATAAGCAGCAAACCATACTGACTAGCTGTCAAGGAATAATACAACATTCCTTTTTCACGTGCCCTTCCATACTGACTGCAATATTCCCTGCCATACTGACAGTATTCCATACTGTCCATTATTCCATATTGTCCATACTGTCAATACTCCCCCTCAAGCTGGATCAAGGGGGGTTGATTGATCCAAGCTTGAACAATAACCGTTGAAACTGTGTAAAATCGAGAGCTTTCGTGAAAAGGTCCGCAAGTTGATCATGACTTCTAGTGTACACAGTTTCGATGACTTTGGATTGAACTTGAGTGCGGATGAAGTGGCAGTCAACTTCAATGTGTTTAGTCCGTTCATGGAAGACAGGATTGGATGCAATATGCATTGCAGCCTGGTTGTCACAGAATAAGGACATGGGTTCCTTGCTGGTGAAGCCAAGATCAAGAAGGAGACTCTTCAACCAGATGAGTTCAGAAGCTGTTGCTGCCATGGCCCGATATTCAGCTTCCGCACTGGACCGTGCAACCACTGTTTGTTTTTTACTTTTCCAGGTGACAAGGTTTCCACCTACAAAGGTACAAAAACCTGTGGTGGATTTTCGATCAAGGGAATTACCAGCCCAGTCAGCATCGGTATAGGCCAGAATGTTGTTAGACTCATTTTTCTGCATGAGTATGCCTCTGCCGATCGAGCCCTTGAGATATCGGAGGATTCTCTTGACAATTTCCCAATGAACCAATGTAGGAGAATGCATAAACTGACTGATAAGGCTAACGGAGTAAGCAATATCAGGCCTTGTGATAGTGAGGTAAATGAGTTTCCCAACCATGCGTTGATACACATTAGGATTTGATAGGGGTTTACCTGGAACATCCAATTGAAGTTTGCTAGCAAGTGGGGTGCGAGCAGGTTTGCAGTTGACCATATGTGCTTCTTTAAGAAGGTCAAGAACATACCTCCTTTGATTCAAGAATAGACCCTTGGAAGAGGTAGCCATCTCAATTCCCAGAAAATATTTCAAGGTTCCCAAGTCTTTAATGGCAAACTGTTGGTGAAGCGACCGTTTAAGAGCCTCGAGTTCATCCATGTTGTCCCCCGTGATGATAAGGTCGTCAACATATATAAGAACTATGAGCTTCCCTTGGACACCACTTCGAACAAAGAGAGAGGAGTCAGCATGACTCCTTTTGAACCCTGCCACTTCAAGAACGGAGCTCAGTTTGGCGTACCAAGCTCGAGGAGACTGTTTAAGTCCATATATAGCTTTATGAAGCTTGCAGACTTTGGTAGGTTCTTGTTCTTGAGGGTGTCCTGGAGGTAGCTTCATGTACACCTCTTCTTGAAGCTCACCGTGAAGAAATGCGTTTTTAACATCCATTTGAAACAAGGGCCAGTCGTGGTTGACTGCTACTGATAACAACACCCTTACTGTGTTCATTTTGGCGACGGGAGCAAAAGTCTCCTTGTAATCAATACCGTAGGTTTGAGTGAACCCCCGTGCAACCAATCGTGCCTTGTGTCTTTCAATGGTACCATTGGAATTGAATTTGGTCTTGTAAATCCATCTACTCCCTACGGCTTTCTTCCCTTTGGGAAGGTCTACCACACTCCAGGTTTGATTTTCGTTCAGTGCTTTGAGCTCATTATGCATGGCTTCTCTCCACACGGGCATACATACTGCTTCTTGAAAGTTTTTAGGCTCAACATTATTTGTCACCTGACTTAGGAAGGATGCATGAGATGCTGACAGTTTGTGATAAGTAAGAGCTTCAGAAATGGGATGCCTTGCACTGTAAGTGATGTACTCTTGCAGCCGTAGAGGAGGATTGCGATCGCGAGTTGGGTTCCTTTTTGGTGCTGCTACAATTGGTTGTGTGGCAACAACTGGTGCTGGGGCACGAGGTATATCTTCACTGACCATCTCATCAACTGGGGAATCACTTATAGGGTGGTATGGGGGGGTGTCTGTATGGATTTCAGCAAGAGTTGGTAGTGGAAAAATATCCATTAGACTCTCCCCCTGAGAACTATTCGGGGAGTGATTGTTGAAGAAAGGAACTAGTTCATCAAACCGTACATCCCTAGAAACAACCAGCTTCCCAGTGTGTGGGTTATAACATTTGTATCCCTTTTGAGAACTCGAGTACCCCATAAACACACACTTGATAGCTCGAGGTTCGAGTTTATCACGATGATTTGCTTGAACGTGAACATAACAAGTGCATCCAAAAATCCTGAAATGAGTTAAATCAGCAGTTCTTCCCTTCATAACTTCAAAAGGTGATTTGGAATTCAGGACACGAGTGGGAAGTCTGTTAATGATATAGGCTGCAGTGAGAAGTGCTTGGGACCAGAATCTCTTGGGAACTTGCATCTGAAACATAAGAGACCTAGTTTTCTCCAATAAATCCCTATTCTTGCGTTCGGCAACACCATTTTGTTGTGGTGTACCCACACAACTAGTTTGATGCAAGATACCATGACTGCTCAAGTAGTTTGACAGATTATTGGAGGTATACTCGGTGCCATTATCTGACCGTAAGGTATATATTTTTGAGGAGAATTGGTTGGTTATTAGCTTATGAAAGTCTTGAAAAGCTGTAAAAAATTCACTTTTAGACTTTAAGAGATATAACCAGGTAACCCTAGAGTAGTCATCTATGAATGTAACAAAATACTTGTACCCATCAAATGACTCAACACGGGTAGGTCCCCAAATATCTGAGTGTACAACTTCAAAGAGTTTACTGGTTCTAGATTTAGAGGGTACAAAAGGTAGCCTAGTGGCTTTTGACATTTGACAGATCTCACACTCATGTGTGTTGGTACAATAATTTGGAAATAATTTAGACATTACTGGTTCGGAGGGATGAGCGAGACGTTGGTGCCAAAGTTGATGCTTCTGGACATGGCTTAGGGTGGCAATGGGTTCCTTAATTTGATTGAACTCCTTTGAGATGTAGTACAGACCATTTAAGAAAAAACCCTCACCAATCTTCTTCTGAGTGACTCGATCCTGAAACACAACTGTGTGAGGAGAAAAAATAGCAAGACAGTTCAAAGTATGTGTGATGTTTCCTATGGACAGAAGCTGAAATGGAAATGAGGGTACATATAGTGCCGTAGACTCTACATCACTCCCCATCAATTTAATTTTTCCTTTTCCTAGGACTGGTTCCCCTTTCCCATTTGCTACAGACACATGAGTAGGATTAGGTAATTTTTGAAACTCATGAAGACAAGCTTGGTTGTTGGTTATATGGTCAGTGGCACCTGAGTCTACAATCCAAAAATCGTGTGTGAGATTGAGAGCCGTGGAAAGTGCACAAATGATACCTGGGATATTGCCGGATGTAGTGGTGTTTGAATTTGCCAAAAAACCAGCAAATTTTCCAAGCATTTCTGTGGAATTTTCCGTGGTGACATTGTTACCCTCAGCGATATCACTCTTCTTTTGGAGAAAGGCGGCAAACTCATTGATCAGGGAGAAAGGGCTTGAGGTGAAGTTTGACATCTCTTTAGATTGGAAGGCTTTAGGCGTAAACCCTTTCCCATCCCTGATCATTTTTCCTTCCTTGTTAAACTTAGGTTTTAACTCAGGGTGTAAAATCCAGCATTTTTCCCTTACGTGCCCCTTGGTGTTGCAGTATGTGCATTTCCAGTCAGCTTTCTTTCCATTAAAAAACCTTTCACTAGTGAAGTTGTGGTTACTGGTGAAAGCCCTAGCTTCTGGGCTAGACCGAGGCTCAACATGCATTACTTTCCTTCGAGTTTCCTCTCTTTGGACTGCATGACACACGTTGACGAACGATGGTAGCTCAGGAGTCATTAGTAAGTGGCTACGCAAGTCTTCATACTCAACTCCCAAGCTTGCCAATAGTTGGAACACTTTATCTTCATCAGCCCTTTTCAAGAGTGCAGCGGATTCAGTGGTGTGTGGACGGTATAGATCAAGTTCATTCCACATAGATTTCATGCTTCCAAGATGCTGAATGAAAGTTTGATTACCTTGCTTAAGTCCAGCGAGGCTTTTCTTCAGTTCAAACACACGGGCAGCATTGTGTTGACTGCCGTACATTTCTTTGATTGATTCCCATAAGATGTGTGAAGAATCTGAGTAGCTGAAGATCTCGGACAACTTGGGCTCCATCGAGTTAAGTATCCAGGACATAACAAGCTGGTCATTTGAGTGCCATGCATCAAAGTTAGCTGAGGAAGAATCTGGAGGCTTGATGGTTCCATTTACGTACCCTAGTTTCGATCTTCCTCCTAGAGCAAGAGATATAGCTCGTGACCATGGCAAGTAGTTGAACTCATTCAACAACACGGTGCACAGTCGTGGGTTGCTCTCCCCGTGTATCATGTTGGCTGGTGTTAGGGTTGAGGAACTTGTGGCCTCAGAACTAGATGGGATATCTTCTGCCATCACAACAAATGATGAACAGAGGAAGAAGAACAGGCTAGAAGAATAAACAACAGAGGCAGGACCCTATGGTTCCTGCTCTGATACCATCTTACGATTTTGGTTTCAACTTGTTGTTCTTTTCTGATTAAACTGCTGCAACGGCAGCAGTGTTTTATACATATTTTACATACACGCATGCACACATACGCATGCAATAAACAAATGCAATGCAGTGTGTTGTGCTTGCTGTCCATGATGCAGCAACTAGAGAAAAATAAGCAGCAAACCATACTGACTAGCTGTCAAGGAATAATACAACATTCCTTTTTCACGTGCCCTTCCATACTGACTGCAATATTCCCTGCCATACTGACAGTATTCCATACTGTCCATTATTCCATATTGTCCATACTGTCAATATAAAGACTATTGGTAAACTCTATTCTCCGTTTGAGATTAAATCTCATTCTACTTGCGAAAACGTGAACGCGAAATTCATTCAATTCAATCAATCAGAAAACTATCCCAATGATCTGGTCTGATGTTCTTGCTGATGACTAACTTTTGATTGATTAACGCTTACGTGGCCTCTAATATTTACAGACGCTTCCCAAGAATTGGATTCCTAACGCCAAACAGAACCTAGTTTGTTGCTAGTTACTCATAATCAGGAAAGCAACAATTTCCCGATTACATTACACCGTTAGGGAACATATACAGTTCGAGATCAGATCAACAATTAAGCTCAACCGGTTCCGCAATACAACATAACAAGGGGACATTTTTTCGAAGCTTCTCACAAGATATGAGGTCCGGATATCTGCTGAGAGAAAACATTGCACCCCCGATGATGTCCGCTGAGCTCTTTAGGTTGGGATTTCGATATTGTAATTTGCACTAGTTTCAAGGTACTGGTTGTTGCCAAAAGTAGATAAGAGCCAAAATTTCTGCTGCATCTTTCCAAGCATTCTTGAGATCATATTCTTCAAAAACGCTAGTGCCGCTGAAACCAATCTTTGGTTATCGCATATCGTGCTCCACCGGTACTCAAGAATCCATGTATTGGGATCTAGCTGCACAGCTGAGGCACCCCAACTTCTCCGCACCCAGGAAGTGTTTGGCTTCCGAATCACATAGCTACCGACCTTTCCATCCGACCACTTCTCGACAACAACAATGTGGTAAGAAAATAGTATATGTTTGTACATCATGACACAAAACTCAAAACATCTCAAGGCTGACCATACAACACTAACATAAACAATCTAGTAAAAACGTTTTCAGCTTTACCTCTGTGACTCTGCCGGATAAGATTGTGAAAGACCGGGAAGAAAACCCACTCGTGAGCAACCCGGCAGACTGCAAGGGCCATCCCCATATCCGCACCTCCTCAATTGCAGATTTATACAATGTGCAATGTGAGCTTAGAAGCAAACCATCCTAACATTTCATCATTAACAAGTTTGTGAATTTTGGAACAGACATTTCAAGTTTATCACCGAATAATGCTGAATTGCTATTAAACTTGTAAAGCAGAAGTTTGATTACCAAGTACCTGATTAATGTCCCATATAGAACTAGGATAGCTGCAATTCGAAACCCTCCCAGGAACAAGACCTTGCATCTCTTTCTGCAAGAACCTCAGCCTGCCATTCATATCATCCACAACCCAAGATTTTTCACTAACATTTCTCACCATCTCCGGTGACAGAATTGGTTTCAATGCACCCGAAACCATCTTATAAAACCCGCACATCGCCAGATAAACCAAGATTAAACCCAAAATCAATCTCCAAAACTCACACCCAAAACCCCATTTTCTCTCCATCTTCTTAGTCTTCTTCTTCGATTTCAATCTTGCAGCCGGTTTAAGCTCCGGAGACACAGGAATCGGAGGAGAGCCCGACGTGGGTGTGGACAAAATCGAAGCATCGAAAGAGATGGGAGTGCGTTCAACACTTGGGTTGTTCTTAGGCCTTGAAGATGAGAATTTGGTGAGCGGGCTTTTCTGGATGCTGAAAGGCATGAGATCGAGAGTGGCATTGATGCTGGCCAAGCACATTTCGCAGTTGCAGTTGGCATCTTTCCGGCATCCTGGGTAGTAGCAGCTGTCGCGGTTTTCAGATCTGTCGTCGTCCATGGCGGTGGTGGTGCTTGATTTCACTGAGGATGATGTCGTTGTCATTGATGGCGACGATGAGAGGGCGGATTTCATGGCTGCTTGAGCGTTTCGGGGTTTAGGAGAGAGGCTTTGTTTTGTGGACATGGTCTTTGAAGCGTTCACAACTATGATGTGTGGGGAAAAATGTGGTTTTTAAAATTCGAATCCCCAACGGTCATATATGGCATGATCTGGTGGGACTTGTTTTTGAATCCAGTGATTGGGTAACAAATCTCTACATGATCTTAGTATGGTTAAGAACCTTTCCAATTCAGGACTCCCATTTTTTTTTTCTTTTTTTCATTTTCTTTCTTTCTTTCTTTTTTTTTATTTTTTATTTTTTTTATTTTTGTTTTTGAACAAACGATATTATATTTACATTAGGGGGAGTGGGTGACTTGGTCTCACAATAGGCTAGCAATAATATGGTTCAAACTCGACTTTGACAAGAATCGAATCTAAGACCTCCCACTTACAAGTAAAGAGGAATACCACTAAATCGTAGTACTAAGTGGTTCCAATTCAGAACTCTTAATGGCAAACACTTATCACGTCTCCCAAAGTTTAACGGCTAATTAACTTGATGAGTGGGATAATGGGTCTCAAACTAACCAATCATAGCACTCCCCGCATACTCTAATAAAATCATTTTCAAGTTCAACCCTACTAATATATAATAACACGACCTTTAACCTTGAGAAGGTTCCTTTGTTAAGAAACTCGAACTCTTGAATTCAGATTCATTAAGTTTAACTCAAGCATCGAAGAGATGTTTGTTTATTTGAGCATTAGTCAAAGAAAGTCTAGTAGTAACACACCCATTTAGTGATTGTGAGTTGAAAAAAAAAATGCCTACAAAAACAAGCCCCGATATCAAATCGCAATATTACAAAGAGAAAATGTAAACACGAATTTTCCTGAAACAATAACACGTGTACAAAATATATTTTGTATTGATTTTAGGGTTACAATCTCTTTTACAATATGATCCTCTGATTCTATCTTCATAAGTGTAGATCTGTGGATGGGCTGTTGATCCAAAGGGTCGTTAGGGCTTCATCTAGGGATGAACAGTTATGTGGATTTGTTGATGTTGTTGATCCAAAGGGCCGTTGGGGCTTGATCTTAGGATGAACAGTTGTGTGGATTTGTTGATGTTGTTGATCCAAAGGGCCGTTGGGGCTTGATCTTAGGATGAACAGATCTTCAAGGGCCTTCGGGGCCTGATCTTGATGAACAGTTGATGAACGGATCTTTAAGGGTTTTTGGGCTTGATCTTGAAGAACGGGTGTGTGGATTTGTTAATGTTGTTGATCCAAAGGGCCGTTGGGGGCTTGATCTTGAAGGTTGAGGGAAGTTTTTTCAAGGGTTGTTAGGGCTTGATCTTGAACGAGGATTTGACGAAGAATAAAGAGGGCTTTCTTGATCCTTCGGGATTTGCTTGAGAGCTTTAAAACTTCAAAGCTTCAAGGTTTTGGTGTGATGTGAATTGGTGAAGTGAAATGAATGGAATTGGCTTCTATTTATAGACTTTTTCAAGGCCTAATTTTAAATATAATATTTAGATAAAATAAATCATTTCTGCCAGGTGTGGACACATGTGCTATTTGATGACTTTTTTTTATTTTGTTCGATTTTTTGTTGAGTTAAATGATATGTGTAAAATTTATGTGATATGTGAACATTGAAATTTTAATTATTGGTCAACATTTATTTCACCGAAATTTCGATGTCTACAAATGCCCCCACTTCAAGGCGCGTCGTATACATGTGTTTGTCACGTGTAGGAGATGCGTTAGTCCCTTAATGCAGATGTCGATCCAAGGGCTTTTAGGGCTTGATCTTGAAATGGACTGGAAATTTCTTCAAGGGCCGCTAAGACTTGATCTTGAATTGGGTTGAAAGTTTTCTTCAAGTGCCGTTGAGGCTTGTTCTTGAATTTTGTTTGAAATTTCGTCAAGGGCCGTCAAGGCTTAATCTTGAATGAAATTGGACCACAAGGAGCTTCACGTGGTAGATGATCTTTGGCTTTGGTAGTGGATGCATTGGCACGTATTTTGTTGCACTTGTTGACTTTCCATAGCTTTGATCTTGAATTGGATTGGAAGTTTCTTCTGCCAGACTTGTACCAAATGTCTGAATTTACTCCTTTTATATGGAGCTGAATTTGATTCAAGGGTGGTGGACACTTGATTTTGAATCGGACTTGGGATTTTTTCAAAGGCCGTTGGGGCTTGACCTTGAATTTAAATAGGACCACGAGCGATTTCAAGATTCAGACACATGGCAAGCAGGCACAAGGTAAAGGTGACGGTCTGTTTCTTTGTTCAATCTTTCCAATTTATACCTGAGCAGTTTGGTTAACGATATGATCTTCAAGGGTGGTAGACACTTGATCTTGGATTGAACTTGTGATTTCTTCAAGGGCCATTGAAGCTTCTCGAACTCTTCGATTAAAGCAACGATGTCAAGCTTGGATTTGACTTAGACTTCTCCGTCTGGATTATGCGGTTTTACAGAGAAGGGCATCGTGCTATAGTGATTTGCTACAGCTCATTATGTTGCATATACATATAAGGATCACACCCCTGGGCGATGTGGGATGTCACAATTAATAAATAAATTATATTCTTCAATATATTGTACATATATATAAACATGGTTACATTCATCAAAATTAATGAAAAAATTATACCAAACATGGGTACATTCTTTAAAATCACATAAAAATAACAGATATAAAGTTTAATAACATTAGTATATTTCTTGTATTAAACTTGACATTGATACATTCTCAAATCAACTAAAAAGAATGTACCCATATAAGTTTGAAAAATGGTTTATAAAAAAATTGAATGGATTTTTTGATAAAAATCTTCTTTGCTTGTTTCTTTTGCATAGCAGAAGTGGTGTGCAACCTTTTGCCTTTAAATGGTCATTCAGAGCATCACCTTCCCGCTACTCATCCATATTTGGCAGCTTCAGTGTAACGAGCCAACATCATATCAATTGTCCTAAAGTATTCGCTGAGGAGATTCGAGGCCTATCAACAGTTGAAGACGAGCACTCGAGAGTAATGCTAGGTAAGCAACCAGGCAAAGGTTCCGGGCAATCATTTCCAGATCGGAAGTTTGATTTCAGGTTCCGACTAATTGCTTTATTTCCCCTCATCTTGAGGTAAGAGCAAGGGCAAAGGAAAAGCCAAGGAAAAAAACATGGTATGAGATACCTTTGCTTTCGACCCTGATGATATGAGATACTTTTGCTTTTGAAGAAGTAACGGATGAATCAACACATGTATTTGTTGCGCTTGTCTCCGCATGCTTTTGTTTACCGCTTCCACTTGCCTCATCCGTTCTCCAGGCATCTAGTATCTTCTTTGGAAGTACATTAATAGTTAAAGATGAGTACTTGAGAGCAGTGCTGGGTAAGCAATCAGGAAAAGGGTTCTAGGCAGTCGGTTCCTGATGGGAAGCTTGATTCCAAGTGCCGACTGATCGCTCTCTTTATCTTTGTCCTGCAGGGAAGAACAAGAACAAAGAAAAGGACATGGAGAATGCATGCTATGAGATACTCTTGCTTTCGACCCTGATGATATGAGATACTTTTGCTCTGGTGTGACCTGGTTGAAGATGAGTTTTCAGGGGGAAAGAAATTGAGTATGTTGAAAGGTTTGGTTGCAGATGCATTCTTGGCAAGGAAGAAAAGTCAGGCGTTTTGGAAGTGTGTCTTGCCATAGAGGATGAAGGTCGACATATAAAAGGATTTTAGAACAGCAGGTAGTGGTGCGAGTGCGGCCTTGTCACCCATGCTTGTCAGCAAAAGTGTGGTAGTTGGAATAGTGAACTCCATACGTTTTCAACTTTGTCAGAGATCTTTGACAAAGTTGCACGTGTTATCTGACAAGATGAGGTTGCGTCTGAAAAGTGTTGACGGATTTTATGTAGGAAAATCCGGTTTTTGAAATTTGGAGAGTGGTGTCTCTTCGATTTTTGGATTGGTGGATGCATTGCTTCTCCTTTTATAGAGGTATCGATCACATCCAACATGCACACTTTGAACATTGCCTGCTTATGAAAATTGTCTCTGGTGTATTTATGAAATTTTACTCTATCTAACCCTTTTCTTTTACCATTTTTTTTTTTTTTTTGAAAATGGCCTACCCGTCTAACATTTGCTCAGATTTGAGCCTCGGGAGCGATACAGGCATGCCGTGTCAGGGAAATGCATAGCGTCCATCCTTCTTATCTTCGAATGGCCCTCTTACAGTTGAAGATTCCATGATGAGGGATCCAATAACAGCTCAGGTAGTAGCTAGGAACCTCCTTACTCCTAGAGATAATAGGCTACTTTCAAGATGGAC
Source organism: Pyrus communis (assembly GCF_963583255.1). Taxonomy (NCBI): domain Eukaryota; kingdom Viridiplantae; phylum Streptophyta; class Magnoliopsida; order Rosales; family Rosaceae; genus Pyrus; species Pyrus communis. Next base: position 17,509,377 of record NC_084808.1, on the reverse strand, counting down.
TGATGAGTTGGCTGTCCAAGACTCCGTGGCTTTCAGTGTTCAGTATGCCGTCTCTGTGTCTAATATGGGCCAACGTCTGATTGCTCGAACTTGCCAAGTTGAATCATTGACGACCGAGGTAGCAAATCTTAAACAAGAGATCAGATAGCTCAAGCGCGAGAATAGAGATTGGCACCTGCTTGCAAATAATTATTCGACGAGCATGAAGAGGAAGCTCGATCAGCTGCAGGACTCTGAAGGTCGGATTCAAGGTGACCATTAGAGGTTTGTAACTGTACTCTAGAGGCACTTTTTACCTTCGTCATCTAGAGCTCGACCAAGTATTGAGGCTCTGAATAATCAACCTCTGGTGCCTTTTCTCCCCGGAGTTTCGCCAAGTACTGAGGCTTCACATAAGTGAAATTTGTTTTTTTTTTCTCTTTTTATTTTTATTTTTATTTATATATATATATATATATATATATGTAATTTATCAGAGATATCAATAGACATGCTTTATTTCATTCAGTGCATTGTGTTAAGTACAAACAAAACATATAACTCACTAAGATGTGTTACTTCCCTTTTTTTTATTTTTTATTTTTTAAATGGTGTCTGATGCACCATCATCCCCATTTTTTGTTTCTATCTTTCAATGATTTTGTCACCACCACCCTTTTTCTTTTCTTTCTTTGTGACTTGCTAATAGTAGCATGCACTTGTGAGTAATGGCTTGAAGATGGCATGGCTGGGTTCCTCAGTGGGCTTCCTCGCTGTACTGCACTCTCCGCATGTGGACCATTTTCATTTGCTTATCTGGAGACCATCATTTGCATAGTCACTGCACTAATAGTTTTTTTTATTTTTTATTATTTTTTATGATTTATATATATCTATATATATATATATATGTGTGTGTGTGTGTGTGTGTGTGTGTATGCTGCATGGGATGAAAGACGGCCACTTGCAGCGGGTGAGCTGTGGCTGTGTGTCGCAGAGACGGCGGAGTACCAGTCATGGTAAAGCAGGGGAATCGAACAATAAGCTGAAGCTCCACCACTCGATGCTGTGAATCTCTGTGCTTTCTAAGTCGACCCGGAAAACCCAACGTACACAAAATTGCTTACATGCTGGCCTAGATCGAGAGAAGATTATAGAATTGGGTCTTTGGGTTTCAGATTGGAGTATGAAACTGAGACGTTGATGACCCCACTAGACCTATCGTACTCGATCCACGAGCTCACCAGATCGTTACTTTTGAGATTGATGTCGACAGAGCCCAGATCACTAACATGCGTTGACACCATAAAGTTCAGATCGAATCTGGCGTGGTTCCTATTGATGTTTTTGAATCTCGAGGGTGTCAGAGAGTGTTGGGTCGAGCTTGGAACTGGCATAGTTAGAGATGCAGCCTAACAATATCCCAACATTGATGAACACCTCTGGGAAGGACGTGAGGACAGAACGACGCGAGAGAGACCTCGACGATGTACACCGGAGCAATCATGAAGGTGTAATTGGTGGTGAATCACGTGAGGAGATCTTCGGCGAGGAAGATGAGTCTGCCCTATGGACTCACAAGTTCTAATGTATGGCAGATTAGAGTAGCCACCATGGCCTTCCCGAGTACGTCACTTCGAACCTCGCAAGGACAAGCTTCTGTTCGGGGACGATCTTGCAGTCGTGGATGATGATGGCGCTGATCTCGTGCTTGAACTACCCTCCGGGAGCGGTGATGAAGGCTCGGGAGAGCAGGAGGTACTCATTGTTGGAGGGGGCGGAGGGCATAGCAGACCCAATGGGAGTAGAAGTCTGGGTTACGGTTTTGAAGGGCTAAAGAGATTGGAGATTGAAGCCAAGAAGACAAGTAGGCCGACGAGTGCTTAGTCAAGCCCAAGGCCCATTGAGGGAATCGCATGCGGCTTGAGAGAGAGTAGAGCCCGGTTCTTTTAGGTATATGGGCCTTCGTCCTCAACACAACAATCCAGCCCACCATTTTGGGTTTGTCGACATTTTGCTTTTTTTTTTTTTTTTTTTTTTTTTATTTAATTGGGAAGAAACTATAATTTAATTTTTTTTATACAAAGAAAATTGCAATTTTTTTTTCTATAGGTGCAACTGTGCTCTTTGCCTGGTGCTTGTTGCAGTGCGTCACTTTTTATCGTGTGGTGCTGTGCAAAACACTGTAGAGGGATTTCACTAAGTAGTGCCTTTTGGTCACGGTTTTCCCTCGGTGGTGACGTTGTTATGCATATTGACCTTACTGCTTACTGTGGGCTCTTTGCCGCTGCTGCTTGAAGCTTGTTCCAGTGCGTCACTTTTATCATGTGGGGTTGTGCAAAAGACTGCAGCGAGTTTATGCTGTGTAGTGCCTTTTGGTCACAACTTTCCTCGGTGGTGATGTTGTCGTGCACACTGACCTTGCTGCTTGCCGTGGGCTCTTTGCAGCTGCTGCTTGGAGCTTGTTCCAGTGCATCACCTTTACCATGTGGGGTTGTGCAAAAGATTGCAGCGATTTTATGCTGTGTAGTGCCTTTTGGTCATAATTTTCCTTGGTGGTGGCATTGGTGTGATGCTCATCCTTGTAATATAGCTTTGTAACCAAATCATTCCTTTAAAGAAATAAAGTATTCATATTTTGAATTTGCTTTTTATTCTTCAAAGTGTTTGTGTTTTTGTTGGTGATGTGATTGTACTCGAAGTTTTGAAGTTTCAAGTTGCCTACATACCCTTGGTTAAGGAGGGATTAAGTCATGACGTAGTTCAAAAGAGTGATGGTTTTTTTTTTTTTTTTTTTTTTTATTTGTTTTGTTTTGTTTTGCTGTACACAGTTTATGCTCTTGTGGGCCATGAGCATTTTTGGTGTCGTTTGCAGTTTCAGCTCGTGTAGGCAAGAAGCGTTTTGGTGCCGTTTGCAGTTTCAGCTCGTGCAGGCAATGAGCGTCTTGGTGCCATTTGCAGTTTCGACTTGTGCATGCAAGGAGCATTTGTTGTCGCCTTTTAGGCTCGTGCGAATGAGAAGCTCTGTGAATTTGTCAAACGATCTTGGAGAGGCATTCATTGCAATCTTCATAGCAATGAGTCTTAACCGAGTGATTGAAGAAGTCTTTAGAGAAGAAATCACGTATTGTGATGGCAACGAACGATCTTCATGTCACAATTTCATCATCCTCAACACTTTCATGTAGTTTTGGAGGTTGACGAGAGCTGCTTTGCCCTTTTTCCGATTAGTGAACTTGTGGAAGAGACGTATGCTTCTTGTGCATTTTCTTTGGAGTGACACGAGTCCATCCTTCAACTTCACTTGACTTGATTGACATGATTTTGGAGCATGCCCCTAGCCGTTGAGGTGAAGATTTTGAGTCGAAGGAGCCAGACGTGACAATGGTATAGTTTGACTTCACCACATTGTCAAGATCTAGCTCGATGATTCCTTTCTAAGCCAGCTTCATGATGAAATCTTTCATCACGAAGCACTTTTCTGTCGGATGATTGATGAAGCGGTGGAATTTACAGTACCTTGGACTGTCAGTACGATTCATCTCTTCCGACCGTTTGCACTCAGGTAGGTCGATCACCTTTTTGTCAAACAAGTCTCTCAACATGGCAACCACATCAAAGTTAGGGAATGGATAAGTCTTTTCCTCAAGCTCCTTCAAAGTGTGTCTACGCATCTCTTGATCACGAAAAGCTTCGGTTTGAATAGCCTTGCCTCGTGTAGAGATTTTGACTGGAGTTGTGTTGATCGTCATTGCTTCCTTGGTGGGTTTCCACGCAGCCTTATCCACCTTTGGCCCCAAAACTTTGTAATTCTTATAGTCGGCGATCGATTCTTTCTTCCAATGATGGGCGATGCTTAACTCCATATCATGGGTACGGGTGGCTAACTCCTTAAAGGTTCGTGGTTTAATGCCTTGAAGGATGTAGTGTAGTCCCCACTATATACCTTGAATGCACATCTCAATGGCGGAGGTTTCAGAAAGCCGATCTTTGTAGTCCAGACTTAATAAACGCCATCTATTGATGTAGTCGATGACAGGTTCATCCTTCCACTGTTTCGTATTGGTCAGCTCCAGCATGCTCACATTGTGGCGAGTGCTGTAGAAGCGGTTGAGGAATTCCCTTTCTAGTTAATCCTAACTGTTGATAGACTTGGGCTCGAGGTTGGTGTACTAGTCAAAGGCGTTACCTTTTAATGAGCGCACGAACTGCTTGACGAGGTAGTCTCCCTCCGTCCCTGCATTGTTGCAAGTTTCAATAAAATGGGCGACATGTTGCTTTGGGTTTCCCTTTTTATCGAACTGTATGAATTTTGGCGGCTGATAACCCATCGGTATCCGTAAGTTATCAACCCTTTTGGTGTATGGCTTTGAGTACAGCAGTGCATTCTGCGAAGTGCCTCCCACCTGTGTTTTGACGGTGTTAGCAATCATGTCCTGGATATGCTGTATGGAAAGTGAGCCTATGAGTGTCGTTGCTTGGTCTGGCTTCTCCTCGACTTTCTCCACCAGAGGTTTCTCTTCTTCGTCGGTTTCTCTCTTTAGTAGATCAACCTTTGGGTCGAGGTCAACTTTTTTGTCATGCTGCACCTCCAATCGGTTGATGAGTGTGGTGATTTGCAAGTCTTTCTCCTCTGCGGTCCTTGTGAGCCTTGCAATTGCTTCAGTTATTTGAGCTAGTTGTTCTTCAATGGAGGTAACGCCGATGGTCATGACTTGTGCAACCAATAGACACGACTTTCCTTCAGACAGCCAGGGTGTTGACAAAGAGCCTCGTTGGCCATATTGGGATGTTATCTTGTGCGCCTCAGCAGCATGCTTCGGTGCCTCCAGCGAGGTCAGGTTGATGATGGACTCGCACCTTTGATGCTCCATTTGTTTCCTTAGTGGCACCAACTTTGAAGCGGCATGTTGAGGAGCGGTTGTGGAGCCAATGGATTGTCCGTTCTCGCCAGAAGTGCTCAAGATCCTTCCCTTGGTGGTTGCTAGAATGGCTTGTCCCTTGCTTGATGCCATGGATTTTGAGGTGTGTTCGGATTCTTTAACGGAGAAAGAGATGAGAGGTAGAGATTGTCCCACCGGGCGTGCTAAATTTGTAAACACAAATTTTCCTGAAATAAGAACACGCGTACAAAATATATTTTGCATTGATTTTAGGGTTACAATCTCTTTTACAATTTGATCCTCAGATTTTATCTTCATAAGTGTAGATCTGTGGATGAGCTGTTAATCCAAAGGGCCGTTGGGGCTTGATCTGGGGATGAATAGTTGTGTGGATTTGTTGATGTTGTTGATCCAAAGGGCCGTTGAGGCTTGATCTTAGGATGAACAGTTGTGTGGATTTGTTGATGTTGTTAATCCAAAGGGTCGTTGGGGCTTGACCTTAGGATGAACGGATCAAGGGCCTTCGAGGCTTGATCTTGATGAACAGTTGATGAACGGATCTTCAAGGGCCTTCGGGGCTTGATCTTGAGGCTTGATCTTGATGAACAGTTGATGAACGGATCTTCAAGGGCTTTTGGGCTTGATCTTGAAGAACGGGTGTGTAGATTTGTTAATGTCGTTGATCCAAATGGCTGTTGGGGCTTGATCTTAGGATGAACGGATGATAAACGATGAACACTTTCTTCAAGGGCCGTTGGGGGCTTGATCTTGAAGGTTGAGGGAAGTTTCTTCAAGGGTCATCAGGGCTTGATCTTGAAGGAGGATTTCACAAAGAACGAAGAGGGCTTTCTTGATCTTTCGGGATTTGCTTGAGAGCTTTAGAGTTTCAAAGTTTCAAGGTTTTGATGTGATGTGAATTGATGAAGTGAAATGAATGGAATTGGCTTCTATTTATAGACTTTTTCAAGGCCTAATTTTGAATATAATATTCAGATGAAATAAATCATTTCTGCCAGGTGTTAACACATGTCCTATTTGATGACTTTTCTGATTTTGTTCCATTTTTTGTTGAGTTACATGATACATGTAAAATTTAAGTGATACATGAACGTTGAAATTTTAATTATTGGTCAACATTTATTTCACCAAAATTTCGATGTCTACAAACGTCACTAAACCAATAGTTAATTGGTAATTTGTACACATGCGTGTAACATGTACACGTCGTTATGTGTTTTACATATACTATGGGCAGAGAGGCATCCCCATATTCTATTTATAAACCCATTTAATAAATTGAGGAAACAACAAAGGTGCATGTTTGTTAGCTAGGTTTTCGTTCATCCTCCAAAAAGTTGGTGCTATTTGCACAAATTGTTTAAAAAAATTAAGGGCTTGTTTGGTATTGTATTAAAAAATTTCACAATTTTTCAAAATATTTTTTAAGAACATCTTTTAATAACAATTTTCTTTAAAATCTAAAAATTTGTTTGGTGTGAGATTCAAAATAGTTTTTAAATTTTAATAATTAAAAAGAAAAGAAAAAAAAAGACGCTACAACAACTCGTCGTGGATTCAGGAATTATTACTAAATTTAATTGGACAGAGAGATCCGAAGAGGGTTGGAAGATAGGGAGGTGAGACAGAAGGAGGAGAGAGAGTAGTGAGTGGGAGAGAAATAGGAGAGAGGGATTCGGAAGAGAGGAGATAGAAAGAAATGAGAGTGAGGATCTTATCAAGAAAGGAGAGAGAAAGATAGATAGAGATAGAGACCTAGTAAAGAAAGATTGGAAGTGAGTAAAAATGTAAAAAAGTAGTGCGTTTGGAGTATAAAAACTCTAAAGATTTGGTATTTTTTTTTTAATTTTTAGTACAACGGTATATTTTTACACTAAGGAGAGGGAGAGTTCGGTTAAGCCACACAATGAGCAACCTAATTTGGTATCGAATTTGCCATCCACGATATTCGAAACTAAGACTTCTCATTTACAAATGAATAAGAATATCATCAAACCGTAGTACTGAGTGGCTAAACATTTGATACTTGAATAAGCACGGTAACAGATATAATAGTGCCACAATTAACCATAATATGTCTCAAGAGACTAGATTAATTAGATCATATGACTTAAGATTCTTTATTAACATGTACATTTTACAGAAATATATACCGTTTCATCATATATGTTACACGTGCATGGCATCGTCGTTCATATAGTATTCATGGTCCTAATCAGCGTAATGTCCCATACAATTCTTCCTCATGCGAGGTTATAGAAGACGGATTATATATGTTCTATTTAAATGGTTGATCAATGACTGTTAATTGGATTGATGCTCATGAAAATTGATCATAGCATGTTTTGAGATGGCTTGTTGTATTTGTAATCAAGGAATGACTCCTAATGGAATTCATACGTGCCAAGTGCAGCTTTAGCAACATTATAAGGTACTCTTGATGATAAAAGATTGTTGAAATTCTCTTCCACAACCACTGAATATTATAGAGGGAAAAGTCATGCATTAGGTAATACATGTCGAGTCTTATTCATTAGTTCCTTTCTAGTGGAGTGGGAAGTTGACCCATAATTATTGCAATTAAGTTGTACAATATTACAATGGGAACACCAGATATGCTGTTCTTTAGTATTTGCCATTTGGTTTAACAAATATCGATCCCAATCATTCTGCAATATTATTTCCAAATACTTCATGTTTATTTCTTTTGGGATGGTATACACTTGAAGCATATATATTAGCAGTTTGACATGGCAAAGGTAAACAAGCTTTCTTGTACATAGTGAATGAAAATTCACTGGTAAATTTATAGAGGAAAACTTTTAACTCATCAAAAGAATATCACTAGACTTATGCTTTAAGTAAAGCAATTAAAATGGGGGCAAAGAACGGAATGGATTTAAATATTGTAAAGCTTTCCATACAAGTGTTTTTTATTTTTAAGAGTTTCATTATTAGGAACAACAAATATAAAAAGTATCAGATGAGTACATTACTTTAGTAACCAATTTCATAATTCGAACTCAAATGTAAGGAGGCGCATACATTGCTAACGAATCTAACTTACAATTACAACTTTGTAGAAAATATTTTATTACAGGAAAAGAAGGAAGATAGTTTTAATTACGTACCTTATGAATTTTTATTATACAAAATGGTCATTGAGATTTGCATGATCAATAGAAATGATCCCTGAAATTGTCCACTATCCATGATTTTAGTCCTTCCATTAAAAACTTTTTGGGCAATTTTTAAAGTTTCGTAACTCAATCAATTCTTAACCAAATTCGACCCATAATATATCAAAATGAAGATAAGAAAGTGTAGAACAAGATATACCTATTTGGAAGCCCAATGATTATCGAAGATAGTCGGAAAATAGCCTGAAAGGTGACTAGTTCGCAGGAAAACTGGAAAACTCGCCGGAAACTGGGTAAACTTTAAACGTTCATAACTTCTTCAATACTCAACGAAATCGAGTGATTCAAAATGAAAATGATATTTCTCGATGAGAAGAAGAGAATGGTATCTTTATTTACTGCTATCTCGCCGTGGTTTGGCCGGAAAACTGCTCGAAAGTAGCTAACTCAAAAATGGTTAGCCACTTTCAAACCGTTGTCTGACCAAATCATGACGAGTTAGCCTTCGAAAAGGTACCATTCTCTTCATCTCGTCAAAAAGTATTATTTTCGTTTTTTAATCAGTTGATTTGGTTGAATATGGAAGAAGTTATTAATGTTTAAAGTTTACCCAGTTTCCGGCGAGTTTTCCAGTTTTCCTGCAGACCAGTCACTTTTTAGGCTATTTTCCGGCCATTTCCGGCAACCATTGGGCTTCCAAATAGGTATAATCTTATTCTACACTTTCCTATCTTTATTTTGATATATTATGGGTCGAATTTAGTTAAGAAATGATTGAGTTACAAAGCTTTGAAAATTGCCCAAAATCGTTTTTAACGGAAGGACCAAAATCATGAATGGTGGACAATCTCAAGCACCATTTCTATTAATCATGCAAACCTCAGTTACCATTTTGTATAATAACCCATTTAAAAAATTTAAAGTTAAAGTTAAGATATCCCCTATCAATTTTGTCCTTCTAACCAAGGAAAGAAAAGTAAAACATATCCCATATCAAATGGAACGTAATAAAGCAAAACTGGGAATAAACCTCCATGAATAAACCTTCCCTGTACTGTACAAGACTAATTAGAATGAGTGAGAGACATAACTAAGAGTCATGAAATTCCACTACCTTCATACATACATATATATATATATATATATATATATCAATTATTCCAACCCAAGAAGTCTGGTTGCAATTAGTACAATGAGAAAGAAGATGAATCGCCCACTTGGGTGCTTGCTGATCTTGTGTACCTTTTTGGTGATGAAGAAGAAGATGACAGGTCTGACCTTCTCCTAAGTATCTGCCTCATCCCATCTGCCACTCTAACTGCAGGGTTGGATTTGAATTTACCACAAAATGACATGTGTGCCCTCACAGCTTCCTCCATGCCAAATGGCTGATTGCTGCCTTTGCCAACCTCATCCCTCACCGCTTCTGAGCACAACCCACACAGCCATTTCCCATCAAATTTTGCCTTCACTTGTGTGATGTAGTCTTGTGTGCAATCTTCTTTTAGTCCACAGCACTCACACCTAACCATCTCAATCTCCATTTGTTTTATTTTTCTTCCTCTTTTGTTTTCTGCTCTGATAAATTGTGAAGGGATTGAAGACAAAAGTGAGATATTTTTATTTGTTGGATTGGATTGCAATGATGGGGTAGAAAGTGGGGTTTCTTTGCATTTGTTCTCTCTTGAGACGTGGTGATTGTGTTGCTCACTTGGTTGCTTCAGAAAACTTAGAAGTGTTTGATGTATGAGAGCTTTTATGGTTGGGATTTTCTCTGTCTATTGGTTATTAGGAATTTAGGAGATGAGAGAGACAGAGAGGGAGAGGGAGAGGGAGAGGGAGGGAGAGAGAGAGAGAGCTCTTATAAGGCCAGGGTAGGGAAAACTGCCATAATTTCCTCCATGTTCTAAGGGACATGGGGCAGTGGGAAACGGGACAAGTGGTCGGAGGGGTCCTCAAGGCTGGCCCTATCTATCATATTCAAATACTTCATATCTCCCCATAAATAAACAATGTTTGTAGGTTTTGGGGTAGTAAGTAACTTACATCTCTCTATTCAGAGTACAAATTTCATATCAGAGAAAAAGTAGAGCTTGTATGTATTTATAAATAGTTGAGTTATTTTTCATATTGTCAAGTAGTTTTATGATGAAATCTCAACTTCTTTATAGTATTAGAACATATTGTCTCGTGTGTGAAGTCTAACGGTCACACGTGCTGCTCCACATCACTCGATTTCTGTTGTCTATGTGCTAAACTTGAAAACTCGCCACATGTGAGAGAACCTGTTGAGGGTATCAATACCACTTCAAAAAAAAAAAAAAGGTCTTACATATACTTATAAGTAATTAAATTAATCTCTATATTATCAATTAATTTTAGGAAACTTTAATGAAAAACTTCTGGTACTTCTAATTTTAACGAAAAATCACATTTTTACACTAAAAAGTCAATCATGGTACTATTCACTTTACCTTTTATTTTTTCTTTATCGTTAAAACTCAAGGTTTTTAAACTATTTTCATTAGTTTTCCTTTAACTTTATGGTCCTACTCCTACCTCAACTTTTCTCTCTCTCTCTCTTTCTCTCTCTCTCTCAAATTCTTGATTTTGTGAAATATGTTGGTAGCTTTTTGGTAGTTTTAGTGACAGTTACTTTCGGTTGAAATGAGAAAAGATTTTTCAGTGTGATCGGTACACGGGATAATATATCATGTGTTACTATATAAACAGTGAAATATGTGTGCTAAAAAGTTAATAACTTAAAAAATAAAATTTTTCACCACTTCTATTAAAATAATTGGCTTGTATTGGATATGGCTGCACTTGGCTCTAAACTTTTAGCTGACGAGTGAGGCTTGGGATTCTTAATTTTGGTAGTTTGGTTATCTTGGTTCCATGAACGTGTTGACTGCCGACCATTTGACTTTCTTGTGTGAATTTAGAGCTTGCTATATAGCAATGAGGCCAACATCAATGCTTTGTTGACCAAGAGGCCTTGGGTGGTTCAACGGCCAATGATTGATGAAGATGTGCATTACTAGGGTTTATGATCACTGCATGCATACTGCCTTCTTCTCAGATGAGGTGATATTTTGGATAAAACTTTCGCATGAAAAAGTACTTTCACAACGACTCTCTCTAACAACAATATAAGACATCATCTCTACGCGACAGCCACGAAGAATTTTACCATAATATTACCATCAAGAGTTTTGTGAGCCTCTCACCAAAAGTTTTGAGCAACAAAGTTAGAAATTTCTTCCCATCGTAATAAAGGAGATTCACAAGTTTTAATCCATTTGTTAAAATCAAATGATCCACCTACTTGGAGACTGCTTTCAACGATATCTGATATTTGAAGATTGCTAGGAAATTTTTTGTTCAACAGGTATAACATGAATTTCGTGAAGCTAACATAGTAGTAGAAGAACTTGCAAATTAAGGTTATTAGCTACATTCAAAATTCATGTATTTGGTTTTGTAATTTTCTACATAATGTGGCTCGTAAAGTGTTATATGATGTAAGGCAGGTAGAGATCCCAAAAGATCTCACCTTGTAGTTTGTTTGTTTGTTTTAGTTATAAAAAAGAGTGAGATCTATATTAGTGGTCTCACCTAGCCTGTTGTGATTAGAGGTGGCCAAACGGATATAGGAATCGTGGGTAGGGACGGGTAATTTAGGTTCGGGGGGGAGGGGTCCAAAATTTCTAAACACAAAACGGGGAGGGGCAATTCGTGTAGATGAAATTAGTGAGGCGGGGCAGATCTTAAAATAGGAGGGAACGAGCCTCCGGCCCGGCTAGTTTTTTCCTCATCCTAGTCTTCTCAGTCTCTTGGTCTCCCCCTCGATTCCTCTCATTTCACTGAGAGTCTCAGACCTTGATCTTTCCTCCTATCTCGCTCCCACCGTCCCAACTCCATATGCCACCACCATCATTATCAGACCTCGAACTTGATTCTTTCTCGCCACCATCATCATATGTACGCACCACCCATCTTCTCGATTTTGCGATTTTGTCGAATCTCCAATGTGATGACCAGTTGAGTTTCTTCTGCTTTTCACTTCTCAAGCGTTTTGACCTTGGCTCGCTCCTTAAGCTTCTTGCGTTCTCGGAGGAGCTCCGCTGCAAAATGACAAGAATGCCATTGCTATTATTGAGCTATGTGCCCATGGAAGTCGCCTCGATGTTCTTTAACTAGTGGGACGAGATCAATGAGTCATACCGATGGCAGGACGACATCTTCTACGTTCTCTGCGCCGCCTACGCTTTCATCTCCTCTGTCACTCTGGTCTCTCTCTGTCTAACTTCATATATTTAGTGCATATGATTCGATTTCATGCTCTTTATCAAAGATTTGAGCAGGAGAAGAAGCAGATATGAGTTGGGCAGCATCAAATCTCATTGTGGGTGGCGATTTGGAACTAGGTTTGGTGGGTTTGGATCTAATGGTGAGGTGGGCATGGGAGGAGACGGCCTTGAGTGACGGTGGTTCAGGCGGTGCCGATTAAATTGTATGCCAAAAAAGAAAAATTAAAATAGGACCTGGCCTATTTCAACCAGGTCGGATTAGGTTCGATTCCTTTATTAAAATATGTTGTACCCACCCTAGTCCAATCTGTTTATTTAAAATCCAGGTCCGGTCCGGTCCCTTCAAAATTGGGCCTAGCCCAGCTTGTGCCTAGCCCTAGTTGTGATACGTGGTACCCCCTGGTAAAAGACTTTCTCCTCGCACCAATGAGTAAACCTCCTACTATATTTTATATAGATCCTATCATACTTTATGACAAACGTACATATCATACAACAAGTTACTCAAAAAATTCATAGTCCATTTCTAGTTCGTCTATGAGAGGATTTGCTACTATAAATAAAGAAGGGAGTGCATCATTTAGGTCCCCCTCCAATTCAACACACAAATTGCCCTGTGCAAAACTTCTCAACAACCCTGAGATTTTCTCATCTCATTCTTTCTTCCCGCTAACACATCTTCAATTTGGATAAACAACATTGTGAAGGCAACCGGCGACATCTTCAGTTTGGATAAACAGCACTGGAGCTGTAGAATTAGCCGATCGAGAAGCACTTTTAGTTTGGATAGACAACATTGCTTCGAGGCTGACTGGTTATTTATCCAAGACTCGGTCAAAAAGGATTTTTGAATCCTTGTTGGTAGAGGTTATCTCATTAGCATTCTCAGTGAAGTGAGGTGTTACAAGTTATTAGGCTCGGCACATTGAAAGTCGAGTTTTGTCTTATGAAGTATCTTTTAGGGTTAGCCATTCCAGCAGTCGAACCGCATTTACAATCAAGTTGTATATCTCTTTTGAGTACTTGTGTCCATATAGTTTGGTACCAGTTTGGCGTCCTTTAATTCTCACGAATATAATCACTATAACCGAACTTCATAGAACTAACAGCCTTGTCATCAGGCTTTAGAACCCAAAGGCCAAGATGTGTTTCTTCCTCGGCCGCAATCGTAAGATCGAGAAGTCAGCAACTCGCCCAACGCGACATCAACACATACTACTCCCCGACCGAGTTTAGCCAACGAGTTGGCATGCCTCGCACATAATCGAAGGACGTAGTTAGCTTATTAGTTACTCGGCCTGTGCGCCACGTGGGCTTGGTAGTTTTTAAGGTCAACATTTTTGCACGCCCAGTGAGACCGAGTGCTAAAGTTATGAAGTTCATGACCATTGAGACATGGTCAGTAAAAAAGAAAACAGTCAACGACTAATCTTCCAGTCCAAAACCTAAGACAAGATGTCTTGTCACAGGCACATAATCCTTCTGCTGTCGTGACACCTGAAGCCACAATTGCAACACGCCGAGAAAAAGAAACTAATCTCGGAGGTCAGGCTCGTGATGCAGAAATCCCCACCAAAACGACAAAAGGCATTTTTGTTGAAGTATTAGTGGAGGATTGTGATGAGGACGGTGGTGAGGCTTTTAATCCATCAACTAGATTGTTTCTTTGACGATGACTTGAAGAGCAATCTCAGCAATTTGAGCAAATGTTCAGTTGAGAAGTAAAAAAACATACTTGAAGAAATGTGTGATAATAGCGTTGTACACAATAGATTGCTCGAAGTTTCGGTTAGTAAAGTCCATGACATTGGACCCGCTGATCGATCCAGGCAGCTTCTTTTAAGGAATAATCCTCTGCCAATGATACAGGCTGAACAAGGTCTGCTCGACTTGGAAAAAAAAATGGATTAAGTAGTAAATCAGACAGATTTGACCAAGGAGCAGAAACAACATCTGTTAATATGGTCGAGGTCCAGAGAATGATTGATTCGGCCTTGAGAAATGGGCCAAAGTTTCCAAAATTCATTCACCCGTATCTAACCTTTGTAGAAAGGTTCGAGTATCCCAAGGGATTCAAAATTCTGGACTTCAGCCTTTTCGCTAGAGAGTCATCCCTGTCGTCGTTAGAACACGTGGCTCAATTCACTACTCAATGTAAAGACGTCAATAGTGATTTCCATAAGCTACGACTGTTCAATTTCTAGTTAATCGACTCAACATTCGTATGGTATATCAATCTCTCACCCAACTCCATCTAAAGCTGGGAAGAACTAGTTGAGAAATTTCATGAGCAATTCCATCGACCAAGGATGAACATGTCATTATCTTCTTTGGCTAGGATGGCTTAAGCCTCTGACGAGTCGCCAATGGAATATCTTACAAGGTTTAAGTCGGCCAGAAACTGGTGCCGAGTACCTCTCCCTGAAGTCGAGTTCATTAAGCATGCCTTAAACGGCTTGGATGTGAAGTGTAAAAAGAAATTCTTGGCGGCAAACTTTCGAGATATGTACGAACTGGCTCAACATGTCGAGCAATATGATTATTTGCTCTGAGAACAAAAGATCTCAAAGTCCTCATCCCGAGGAACGATCTACAAAAACCCTACAATCAGTTATGTATCAATCGAAAGAGAAGAGTCTCAGTATGCCAACATAGATGCATCCGAGATAACCGTACATATGCAAAGCATTTGCTCATGCTAACTCTAAAGATGCCAAAACCCACTCGGCCTTTGAGGAAGCTGCCTTCAAAACATCAAAAGTCTACATTTTCGACATCACCAAGGCCGATGCCATGTTCGACCATTTATTACTTGCAAAAATCATCAAGCTTCGCCCAGGGCACAATATTACCAAGGTTGAAGATTTGAAAGAAAATACGTATTGCAAGTACCACAATTCAAACAAGCATACGACAAACAATTGTGTCGTATTTCGGGACGCCATCCAAAGTTAGATCGACAATGGTAAACTTAAGTTTCCTGAGAAACAAATGATCGATGACGCCGATCCCTTCCCTACGGCGACGGTAAGCATGGTAGATGTTTATCTACCTAGGGATAAAGGAAAAGGGAAGGCCGAGTTCATCCCAACACAATCCATCCTTAAGTGGAACTCTTAGCCACGATTGAAGATTGATTTATCTACAAATGAGCCACGTAAATACTTTTCGAACCTGGCTTATGTCAAGTTAATATCAGACTTAAGCGCAGAGGAAATTGACGGGCTGATTGTTTTATGTAGTTGGTGCAAATCAAACGTCATCTTAACTGGGCCGAAGGAAAGCCACCGTGGGCTGAAATATCGCAACAGGCGCCCATAACTGCGGTAACATCCCAAAAAGTGCTTGGTGCAGGCCAACGCCAATAATTTTTTGATAGGCTTGGCCTTCAGGTACATGATAACAAGACGTTTATAGCCAGACAACACCTTGATTTCAATGCGCCGTTTTACAATGAGGAGTATTATGCGCACAACTCTAGCAGCTTAAGTTCACCAGTGAACCAGTGCACCTTCAAACCACCTGAGCCACGCAACCAGTGTTGGTACAATTATAACTCCCCTATCGGTATGTATACTGCGTTGTCCAAATCACAGAAATGTCGGCGACGAGTAACTCAGGCTACCTTGGCAACCAAATGGTAGTTGAAAGAAACAATCGACAGCGAAGATGACCGACAACCTCCGGCAATCATGACCGGATTACTTCAAGGGAAGAAAGTAATTGATTACTATTTTGAAACTACAATTAAAGAATCCGAGAAGCGAATCAAACTCCTTGGCGAAATAAAACATGCCTTAAGCATTTCTGGAAGGAAGCCGAAAGCAAACTTCCCTCGCTACCTCCACAAGAACCGTTAATTAAAGTCAGAAAGAATATCCATCCACCATTTCTCAGTGAAGCTTTGGAGTACATGCGGGAATTTCACAAGAAGCATTCGATGAAAAACTTGTACGGCCTGCCAAAAACATGCCAAAAGGCTGTTGATCTGGCGCTAACTTGCCCCGATGTCGAGCAGATCATTCAAAAGACCACGAATCTAGCAATGAAGGCTATTTCCAGCATATACGTGAGGCTCGAGTTCTCAGCTTTAGGTAGACCCATATACTAATATCGATCATGCCGACTTTCCCTTCTCCCTTGAAGACCTCCAATATTTATGGTATCATTTTGAAGTTTTCTCGGCCGTTGCCCTCTTTGGTCGTACGGTCGATGAGAAAGAACGCATGGCGCGATTAGATGCTTACCTGGACATGAAAGATGTCTGCATCGCATATTAGGAACGAACTCGCAAAGCTTCACAAGAGCAACACCAAGTCCCCATGTCGAGCGAGCCCGAGGTCGACAGTCAGAATGAAACGGGTCTGGTGGATGCACCGCATGAGCGTATTCTTGTAGCGACTGAAGAAGATCAGGCAGATAATACCCATGAGCAAGATACTTCGCCTGAAAATCCAGAAGACGAAGATCACGACCCGATAGGCCCTTTAGTCCTCGACAGCATGAAAATCAGCATGGTCCACGTCTTACCTGCCAAGTTCCAACCAACCCCATCCTAGCCAAATTTCTTGGACGGCGACGTGGTTGCCGAGGAGGCTATGCAAGTCAATTTTATGGCCACTGAAGAGATTGAACAATTAAGCAAGGAAGATAAACTTAAAGCAGTTCTTGCCGAATTGTTTCTCCGTTCCTCATAAATTAATCTTCATCATTTGAAGCCGTTGTATGTTACGACTCATATTAAAGGATACTCAGTTTCTAAGATTTTTGTCCACTATAGAGCAACGGTCAATATTATGCCCATTTCCATCTTGAAGGCATTACGCCGCTCCAACGACGAACTCATTCCATCAAGGATGACCATGAGCAGTTTCATCGGTGACAAATCTCAGACCAAGGGAGTGCTTCCTTTAGAGGTGACGATTGCAGGTCAAAATCATATAACTGAATTCTTTATAGTGGATTCAAAGATCGAGTATAATGCGTTGCTTGGTCGGGATTGGATTCACCAAACCGATTGTATCCTCTCTTCAGTGTATTAAGTACTCATCTTCTGGGACGGCAAGTTGGTCATGGTTCATCCGGCTGACAATCAATCGTTCGAAGCTAATATTATTCAAGCTCGTTATTACGATGATCATGTCGGCTACATCACCCTACAAAGTTTCAACGAACAGGGACGGCCGACTTGAATTTCAATTCAGAAAGCCATCGAAGTTGGCGCCAAGACTGTTCAACAGTATTCGACGAGACTCAGGTTGGTTAACCTAATAGATGATTCTGATGTCTGATACTAAACAGGATAGATGACAGGCCGCAGTTTCATCTACCATGGAATGTCTACTGGCCCATTGGTATGTTATTTTCAAGCAACCAAATTCTGGCATGAACTTAGTAGAGTTCCTCGTCGAAGGAGACAACGGTTCAGTGTTGTTCCTTGATAAAGTTCAAGTTGCCCCAGCCGAGCTCGAAGACAATTGGCCCCAAGTCAAAGATTTGTTAGAAAAAATATATGTTGGAACAACCGATGACCCTCGCCTTTTATTTATTAGTGCTTGGTTACCCCAACCTATGAAAACCTAGCTTTGTAAATTACTCAAAAAATTTAAAGATTGTTTTGCTTGGAGTTACCATGAGATGCTTGGTTTAGATTGAACACTCGTTGAGCACAAATTACGTATCAAGGCTGGTTGTAAACCTTTCCGCCAACCCCCCATTGACGATTCTCAACTGAAGTACAACTCAATATAAAAGATGAACTCATTCGACTTTTAAAGGCCGGGTTTATTCGGACGGCTCGATACGTCGAATGGTTGGCGAATAGCGTCCCGGTTTTAAAGAAGAATGGTGCTCTACGTATTTGCATCGATTTTCATAATTTGAATTTAGCAACCCCTAAAGATGAATGTACAATGCTAATTTCATATTTGTTAATCGACGCAACAGCAAACCACGAGATGTTATCTTTCATGGATGGCCATGTTGGTTATAACCAGATTTTCATTGCTGAGGCCAATGTTCTCAAAATTGCTTTTCGTTGTCTGGGGGCACTCGAGACTTACGAATGGGTCGTCATGCCGTTAGGCCTTAAAAATGCAGGTGCCACATACCAACGTGCTATGAATACTATTTTTCATGACTTAATGGGCACCGTCGTCAAGGTATTTATCAATGATGTTGTGGTCAAATCAAAGTGTCGTCAAACACATTTGGATGATCTTCAGCAAGCTTTCCTTCGTATGCGCCAACATAACCTTAAAATGAACCCTGCCAAATGAGCCTTTGGTGTATCAGCATGCAACTTCTCAGGTTTCCTCATACATCTTTGTGACATCGAGGTGAATGCAAATAAAGTTCGAGCAATCATTAATGCTCCACCCTAGACTCTTCAATCATTACTCGGTAAAATCAATTTCCTCATTCGTTTCATTTCTAATTTGGTAGGGAAGATGAAAGATTTCTCCACGTTTTTAAAACTAAAGGATTTTGACAAATTCGAATGACGCGAGGAACACCAAGATGCTTTTACACAAATCAAGGTCTCCCTCACTACCCCACTTATCCTCGTGCCATTTCCGTGCAACAAACCCCTTAAGCTATATATCTCAGTGGCCGAGGAATCCATTTGCTGTCTTTTTGCACAAGACAATGACACAAGGCGGAAGCAGGCCATTTTTTACCTTAGCCGAAATCTTATCCCAGTTGAGATAAATTATCCACCCATCGAGAAACTCTGTTTAGCTTTGTTTTTTGCTGTGTCTAAGCTCAGGCATTACATGCTCCATTCTGTTACATAGGTCATAGCCCAGACATATGTTATTCGCTATATGCTCACTTGGTCGATAGTAAAAGGCTGAATAGGGAAATGGACAATGGCATTGTCCGAATTTAGCTTGCAATACGTGTCCCAAAAAACCGTCAAAGGACAGGCGCTAGCCAATTTCTTAGTTTAACACCCTTCTCCATACGATTTTGGGGGCAACGACGTCGAAATTGGCATGTGGAAACACGTGATAATTATTGGACAATGTATTTTGACGGCTCTGGTACCTCAACCTTGGCTGGCGTTGGGATCGTCATCCAGTCCCTTGATCACTACCGATGGTGTTTTTCTCTCAAGCTAGATTTTGACTATGCAAATATTCAGGCCGAATACGAAGCCCTTATCATGGACCTTAACTTCCTTCACGACTTGAGGGCAGCTCGCGTGCTCTTCTTTGGTGATTCAGAACTTGTGATTAACCAACTTAATGAGACTTTTCGTTGCATGAGTTGTACTCTGGCGCCCTATCACATGGTTCCCAGTTATTTAGCCGAATCGTTTGCATGAATTACATTTAAGCACATCTCACGAGCTCGAAATACTGATGCAGACGAATTGGCTCAAATAACCTCTGGAGCACAACTCCTGGGGGGCGAACTAAGCCAGGTCATACCAGTAGTGCGACGTCCATACCCGGACTTGGTTAATCAGCAAGTTCTCCAAAATGATCACGTGATCCATACACGAGTTATGTCCCTACCTTCGTTGTTGGAACGAGAGGATCCTATAGATATTTATGCGGTAGAGACATTACCAAACGACTGAAGAAAGCCAATTATGCAGTATCTTGATAATCCCAATGGCAATCACGATTGCAAGGCAAGGGTACATGCTACAAATGACGTAATGTACTAGAATGAGCTATATCAAAAAAGTGAAGACGGTTTGTTGCTATTGTGCCTGGCCCCGAAAGAGGACGCCCAAGCTATTATAGAGGTACAAGAAGGGATATGCAGGGCTCATCAATACGAATGCAAAACACGATGGTTTCTCCATCGATACGGTTATTTCTGGCTAAGTATGTTGAAAGGATTACATTAAATACGTGCAAGGTTGTGTACAATGTTAAATCCATATGCCCGTACAGAGAATCCAGGTTGAATTACTTCATTCGGTCACCAAACTATGGTCATTCAGAAGATGGGCCATCGATGTAATTGGCAAAATTACAACATATTCCGAATCAGCAAAGCATGCATGAATACTTGTTGCGACGGATTATTTCACCAAGTGGGTTGAAGCGAAGTCATACGTCGAGTTAACTTCCAAAGAGGTCTGTAATTTTGTATAAGAAAACGTCGTGACAAGATTCGGCATACCGGAAACAATTATCACAGACAATGTCACAATTTTTACAGTCGACAGGTTTAAAGAATACGCGGCGAATTTGAAAATTCGGTTCAATCAATCTACGCCGTATTACCCACAAGCAAACAGACAGGCCGAAGCAAGTAATAATGTTTTAATCGGTATCCTTAAGAAAATAATAAAAGAAAAGCCTGGTATGTGGCAATTGAAGTTAAATGAGACATTATGGGCATACCGAACTTCACTCCGAACAGCAATAGGGACAACCCTATATGCGTTGACTTATGGACACGATGCGATGCTACCGGTCGAGTTAAGCATAAACTCGTTACGAGTTATTGAACAAAGCAGTTTGTTCAAGGCCGAGTATAGTCAGGCCATGAGGCAAGAGTTGGAAGACTTAGAGGAAGCTTAGCTCGATGCCTATAACTTATTGGTGGCGTAAAAAAAGATTGCCGAACAAGCTTATAATCGACGAGTTAGGCACAAGATATTCAACAAAGGTGAATTAGTATGGCAAACTATGTTGCCAGTGGGGATTAAAAACCCTAGATTTAGGAAATGGTCGCCGAATTAGGAAGGACCATTCGTTGTACTCAAATTTCTCGGCAATGGGGTATACCACCTTAAGGATCAAACTGGTTTGGTTCATAAATTACCGATCAATGGAAAATTCTTAAAGAAATATTATCTGGTCACTTGGGAAATGCAAGAATAAAAGATTTTATTGATTTTCAAAGGGCGTACAAGTAAAGTTACAAAAGTCAATCGACATACAAGCCATCATAAAAAGTCTTAGGGAGTCGAAAGAAGAAAAGCTTCAAAAGCAGGTTTTAGTTCCAGCCACTTCACTTCGCCCATCATGACCTCGGCCTGCCATGTTCTTTTATCAAGCTTCAGTTGTTGTCCGCCTCACGCTAGCAGCGTACTCAACCAGTTGAGGTTTGTTCAACTCAAAATCCTTTTCAAGCTCAGAAGCAATGGCCGACCTCTAACGTTGAAGTTCGATAATTTGAGGGTCAAGGTCGGCCAGTTTTTTCTTCTTTGCTTTTATTGCCTCTAGCTCTAGTCAGATAGCTTCTTGAGCGAACATTGCATCCTTGAGGTCATCCTCTACTCGATGAGCCTTCTTGAAAATAGTGAAATATTGTCGAGTTCATTCCAGGATAAATGACAAGTAAACAACATATTCGTTGCTCAGCAAGCCATCAGATGCAAGGTCATTCAAGCACTCACCCACAGAGTTGAAACCTTTGCATTGTAGGATTTGCGAGGCCAAGATAGACAAACATTCCTGCAGCTTGGCGAGGGCACCAGACTCGGCCGTAGTGGTAGAAGGCTCGGTTGCGGTCACAAAATGCCCAACCATCCCCAAAGCGCTGGAGAAATGAAGTTTAGCTCGATTTCCTATGAAGGCTGTATAGAAAAGAGTTGTTAGAAGAAAAAAAAGAAAAAAAGAGAATTCAAAAGGATGACAGAGAAGAAAGTTATTTTAGACTTGCCGAAAAGAAACTTCGGCCATGTCTGCTGGTTCGTTGGTTGAACCCAAAGAGCTTAATGGATGAGCCTAGTGTTTAAGACAGCTTTTCAATTCATACGGCTGATAAAAGTTATCTACGTTTGATGGCCACTGAAGTGGCTAGGAAATATAAATAACGTCTTTTGGCGCATAGAATTTTCGGTGAAACTAGCGATTGGGCACCTGGCATTTAATGTTTTTTCTTGGTTTAGAATTCTAAGGTAGAACTTAATAAAAGACAATGATGATGAGTCTTACAAAGGTCGAAGTAACCTCCTGATGTGGGATGCTGAGGTCCTAGTTCTGGGGATGAGTTGGCGTCTCTACCATCATTTCTGGTTTAGCAAGAAGCACCGCCTCATGTCCTAGACCTACTTCGGCCGCTTGAGGGTCGACCTGGCCAGCCCCCCTCCCCGGACCGCCGGTTGAGAATCATCTTGCGGGGATGCAACACATTTGCCTGTGTCCAGGGGCAAGGGGCTTATCTTCGGTGGTTCAACCCATCGATGGTGCCTCATCAGCAAGGACACTTCGCCTTTGTTTTCCTGATTATGAAATAATATCGTTTGTTAGTAAGGAAACTCAACCAATATGAAAGAAGACATTATTAAAAGAGATTATCATACTTTTTCTTCTAGGACGATCATTGGATTGAGGGAAAGGTTTTGTTCGACCGTGGCTGCCTCCTCCAAAGTAGTAGATATTGGGCCTACGTCAACGGAGGCAACGATCAGCTTTGGGGGTGCAAGTTCTTCGACCATAGGTGCAAAAATCGGTTCAACTTCGACCGTGGCTTGCGTGGTAGGTCGAGTTGCGATTTCCTAGCTTATGGATGGGATCAAAGGGTCCAGCGATACCGCTGCTGAGGCCTGGATGATGAGAGAAGAGAGAGGAGTACTAGGAGTGGTTGCTCATGTGGTCTGGCTAGAAATAATGTGAATCTTCCGTTTTCTTCTTTGCCAATTTCTTGACGCGCTTTTAGGGCTGAGTAATGTTACCAGCCGTCTCGACCTTCGGGTGAGGCTGCTTGCTTGGTGTTGTCGGCACAAGGGTTGTAACCTTATTTGGATAAGGGTCGAGCCTTTTCTTGGCTGCGACCATTGCAACCACATTAGCCCACCTTATCGAACGACCATCTGGAAATGCTAAACTTGAGTTAGATTAAAGTTTGAATAGGCGAGCAAAGAAATAATAGAAGTAAAATATATATATACCTTGAGCCGTTTCTTTGGATTTTGGAGCAAGTGTCTTCTTTGGCTGGTCGCCAAAAAGTTTCTTTGAAACTTCCTCGGTCGAAGTACCAAAGAAATCCTTGATGTAGGCATCTCACCAATTGATGAAGGTGCTGGTACATTGGGTTTCTAGAGTAGTCGACCGAAGACGGAATTTGGTGCACCGCTCCTAAAATTCCTTCTCGACTTCCTTGTATTCCTTCTCTTCCTTGTATTCCCTCTCCGAGGAGTTGGAGAGGTGTTCTCGGCTTAAGAGTGAGCGAGAAGTGAGGAGTTGCACCGGGCAGCCCTGGAGATAACCCAATTGATGAGCCAGGAAATAAGGATGATAAACTTCCCAACTTCCTCGTCGAGCTTCGCAAACGTATAGGAGGTCACGAGCTAGGGTGAACGATCCCCAAGATCATCGAAAGTCGGCGTCTTCCACTTCTTCCCATGCTGACATTGGAAGGTTGTGGAAGATGGGTATGTCTGATGACGGCAGATCAGGAACTCGTTATCTGACAGGTTCTCAAGGCCGAAGAAATATTTGAAGATCTCTTTGGCCGAGTAAGTAGGAATTGGGTATGAGGCCAGTTGAAGACATCTCGCTTCAAAATAATTAGAGCTTGGGATTTCTGGTCTCAGCATTGATAAGTAGACCTACAGCCAGAGTTGGAAGACCCAGATCAGGCCGTTCTGATAGGGGTCGATCTTCCCGATAGAGGCCTCATCCAAGCATTGAGTCAGGTTGGCATAGATGGCCGGGCTAAAGGCTAGGACATGGCCACTGGCTAAAGCTTTGGGCACCGGCATGTTGTCGGCTAAACACTTGTTCGACTTGGTGTAAAAAATGTATTTATTGTACCCGTAAAACAAAAATGCCTCATGTTCTCCTTTCTTAAGCTTTTCTTCCTTGGAACCAGCAAAGTGGTTGATAAGGGTGTTGTAGTTGAAGAAGTTCTTATGCAATTTCCTTTGATCTTTCTTTATCAAGACTTCAATGACGCTCGTCGAAGGCTATCTTCAGGTCCAGTCAAATTAGTACCCGGAAAGAGAAATATCGACTAGGAGACCGGAAGGAGAGATGCTAAATATGGCCGTGATGTATAGTATAGTTAGACTGATGGGGCCGAGGAGAATGACCATATTGTTAGTGGCCGAGCACCAGAAACTCAAGGCGGCCATCACGAGCTCTCGGTCCATGTTTATCTCGATGGTCGAGAGTTTAATGGCATCAAAGATGCGGAGAGTTCTTCACTCATCGTCTAAGTGAGGTTCCATTTGATTAACTCAAGCAACTCAGGTCACAGTGGTCGAGGGCTAGGCTCTTTGGGGTTTGGTCGACTCCCACTTCGACCAATCATACCCTTGGAACAAGGGTTTTAGATAGTTGGCTTTTAGCATCTCAGTGATGACTTATCGCATCACCCTCAAATCGGAAGGTTTTGATGGTATTTCGATCAATAAAGTCTCGACACTTATCGCATTCCTCAGCGAGCTTGGTGATGAAGGTGTTGGCAGCCATTGATGAAGACTTGAAGGTTTTTTGGGTTTCAAAATTTGGTTTCTTTTCTGGGTTAAGAGCAAATGGCAAGAAATCCTAGAGATTTGAAAGCGTAAAAGGTTAAGTGAATTTAGGCTGGGTATTTATAGTCATTTAAGAAGATTAACAGTTTAATTTTAAAAGAATGAGGGGTAAATTCGACCAAAGAGTTTTGTAATCATGATAGATATTTGAAAATCCCGGTGAGGAGATCGAAAAGCTCTCGAATTGAGGATGAACAATTGCGTGTGATGGCAAGGTTTATGGCGAATGGACGTTTCAATACCTGCACGCTTCGAACATCATTATTAAAAAAGGACAGGTGGGCTGAAGAACTACCACGTGGCAGGGAATCTGACAGGTTTAAGAGATCGTGTAATCGGTCTAATAAATGCACCTGGGTGGTTGGAGTATTCGAGGCTTGTCATCCGGTTTACTAGAAGGAATATGCTAGAGGTTTATTGCGTTTCTTCAAGGTCGAGGTTTGGCCAAGACTTGTAGGCCGAAGACCTCAGAAGTGAGAGGGCAATGTTTGGGCCAAAAATGTTATTTTGGGTCGAGCTTAGAGTCATTCTCGACCCAGTGGCATTCATCTAGAATCTTGTTATGGGCCATCCAGTTAAGGTAGGCCAAATCCTTTTACAAAGAAGTTTGGTTTGGATAAAGGTGAGTTGGTCAAATCTTAGTGCAACAAGGATTCTTAAGGCTAAGGATGCTGAGAATTAGGGGATGAATCTGTTTTGTTAAGACGCTTAGTTCAAAGTCCTATAAGAATTAGGATTGGTCGAAACCTGATCAGATTGGGTTGAGGAGTTTTAATCCTAGTTTATTTCTAGTTCGGCCATGAGAGGATTTGCTACTATAAATAGAGAAGGGAGTGCATCATTCAAGTCCCTTTCCAATTCAACACACAAATTGCCCTGCTCAAAACTTCTCAACAACCCTGGGATTTTCTCCTCCCTCTTTCTTCCAGCCAACATATCTTCAGTTTGGATAAACAGCATTGTGAAGGCAACTGGCAACATCTTCAATTTGGATAAATAGCACTGGAGCCCTAGAATCAGCCGATCGAGGAGCATCTTCAGTTTGAATAGATAGCACTGCTTCGAGGCTGACTAGTTATTTATCCAAGACTCAGTCGACAAGGATTTCTGAATCCTTGTTGGTAGAGGTCATCTCATTAGCCTTCTTGGTGAAGTGAGGTGTTACAGGTTACTAGGCTCGGCACATTGAAAGCCGAATTTTGTTTTATGATTGGATATTCACAAGTATCTTTTAGGGTTTGACATTCCAACGGCCGAACGACATTTACAATCAAGACGTATATCTCTTTTGAGTGCTTGTGTCCATATAGTTTAGTACCAGTTTAGCGTGCTTATACTCTCATGAATATGATCACTATGACAGAACCCGGTGTCGACGATTTGTGAACTTCGCAGAACTAGCAGCCTTGTCTTTAGGCTCTAGAACTCAAAGGCTAAGACGTGTTCCTTCTTCGGCCGCAGTCGCAAGATCGAGAAGTCAGCAGCGCGCCCAACGCTACATCAACACATTCTACTCCTTGACTGAGTTCGGCCGACGAGTTGGCATGCCTCGCACATAATTGAAGGACATAGTTAGCTTATTAGTTACACGGTCTGCACGTCACGTAGGCTTAATAGTTTTTAAAATCAACAGAGACATATAGCATTGGAGCCGGACCTCCTCTCTTTCTTTCTTGTTCCTAATATTTTTCAGTATTCATGACAAAAATTTACCTTCATCCTTTGGTCATCAGAATTGGATGTGATCATGACATGAAACTTGATCACTCTTGATCAGTATGCAGCCATTATTGCGATTATTCAAATACCCTTTTAATATTTATTTTTATTTTATTTTTATTTTATTTTTATGTTTCTTCAAGAGAGAAGGTAATGATCATATTCCAAAGTTTACAAATGCGGTTGTGTTCCTCCAACAAATCCCACCTAAAGATATTGTTAAGTATAACATTTGAGATGCTTGTTGACATGCTCATTGGCCAATTGCACTGCAAATCTTTGTCAACAATTTATTTTTAATTTTAATTTTTTCTTGGGTTGGTGATGCAATGCTATTGTGTCATGTCATCATTGAGAAGGAAGCAATCTATGATCAAGATTTGTTCATGTCGTATTCTGGTGGTTTTCAAGTTACGTTCTTGGCATGCCCATCACTTGTTAACAATTTAGTTTTAATTTTAATTTTTTCTTGGGTTGGTGATGCAATGCCATTGTGTCATGTCATCATTGAGAAGGAAGCAATCTATGATCAAGATTTGTTCACGTCGTATTCTGGTGGTTTTCAAGGTACGTTCTTGGCATGCCCATCACTTGTATGGTAGACTAGATTTTTGTCACGTCGAGTAATGTGGACTTGATTTGGCTTTAGGGTTCACTAACTCATCCACGTAGTGGATTATAATTGGTCAATTGATCAATTATAAATTACAAAAGGAATTAAGTGATGCTAAGATTGTTTTAACTGGAGATCATACATAAACATGAAAACAAATATGTATTACTGATGCATTGCATACCTCATATGTTTAAACATTTATCTTTATTATGAAAATTTGCGAATCAAAACGAAGATTTTTATAGATTAAAACTGAGCTTTTAACCTTAAGAGTTGGATCAAATGTTTTGCAACTTAAAAATTAGAGATATAAGTCAAGTTACAATTTAAACCTACATCCCCAATAAGATAAAACCACGAAAATAATAATGAAATAACCAATTAAAAAGTCAAGTACATTTTGCATTTTTTTGGAAAATTTGGAAATATAGTCATTTTAAAGAGCACTTATTGAAATATAACCTACTTTTTACAATTCTTATGAAAATAACCAAATTTGATGTTCAGAAGACTTAATTACCCTTAGACTAAAACTCTCTTCCTCCCAACATTGTAATTTTCTTTACTCTCAACCTCATTCCCTTTGTTGAACCACTAGGCATTGCTCTGTTATCTCTATTCCATTCAATAATTAAAATAAAGATCACCAATTTTCCATGACTAACATCAAAGTTAACTAACAAAAAGAAGAATAAGAGCTAAGAACTAGCTAATCAGTTAATTAGTGATGTAATACTAATTAGTGAAGAGCGGAACATAAGTAGTTAGGTTTACTGCTAAAAGTGAGGCCATAGCAAGGCAACGATGCAGGTTTGGTTGAAGTTGTTCTCCTGCATGGTAAAGGGGGATAATCTCGGCCAGTCCATGACTTGACGCCCAAGAATCCAGTCCATGACTTGATGAAGAAGAATTCGAGCAGCCCGACGACGACGTTTAAGGAGGGGATAATCCCAACCCTCTGACGGTGATCTGGTCCTTGCATTAGGAAACTCGGTCGACCTTCATTTTGTCGTTGGAATCGTGAAGCAACGACTCTGATAACTCCACAGACGTTGCTGATGATTTAGTCCCATGACTGTGAGAGATAATCAGACGCTGCTGAAGAGAAAGTTTTAGTTCTAGGGCAATTTAGTCTTTTGAACATCTATTTTGTTTAGTTTTACAAGAGTTAAAACAATGTAGGTTGTATTTCAATACGTGGTCTCTAAAATGGTTATATTTCTAAATTTCTCCACTCTTTTTGGTATATAGACTTAATGAAATTTTCATTTTCTTGAAAAATATCGACAAAAGCAACAATAAAGTTACGGAATCATTACTCAATATATAATTACTCATTTGGTTGTCAAACTATGGAGGCAAACACTCTTTTTCGCATCTAGCTCGTGGTGGGTACATAATTTACTATATGAGCATCATATAAACGTCACGTGGATGGAACCACAAAAATCATAGAAAGAACAATTTTTTTTTTTTTTTTGAGACTTTCTTTAATGTCAAATTCTTCAAGAGTATAAAAATGAAGGGATTAATAATGTAATCTGTAGCTTTAAGATTGTTTTTGGTTAATTTCATAAACTATAACGGCCAAATGATACGGATCTCAAATTATACAAGGTGAAAAATGTGAGAGACCTTAGAGGGAATACTCAGCCAACCTAGGTGCTAGTTTCGTTTGCCCTCACAAGAATACACGAGATTCTCTTATATCACCATCTCATCACATTATAATCGTTTATTTGATAGACAGTGCATTTTTTAATACATGATCATCCATAATTTTAGTGATACATATCAATGTGAAAAACTGAAGCAAATAGTTCGTCATTACATAAATTTGAGTGAAAAATAGTATGACAAACGTTTCTTAGACAGTAACGTCAATAAACAAAACTCGATTGCATGACATAACCTCCCCAAGAACCAAGTCATGCTTGCAAGTTTGCATATTCTACCCTTAATCCTTATCCATACTGAATTACTAGTCACATGCAAAAGACTGCTATACTGAATTGACATAATCGTGATGAAACGTTACTTTCATCATTCTGTCCAATGAAAGAAAACCTTTTCAAAAGGGTTTTCTTTTGTTATTCTCACACACCAAATGTTGCGTTTGTGCATCTAATAAAGACATAAATGGTCAAATCAGATGCTTATTGTTCTTATTTTATTATCATATTCTGATTTATTTGAGTGATTGTAAGGTAATGATAATAATTAAGTACTGAAACAGAACCTCCTTTATGTGAAAATCCAAAACAGATAGGTGATAATTTCCAGTGTTAATCATATATGATTAACCTATACTCTAATTATTTGCTAAATCTTTAGATTTAGATATATATCAAGTGATATGGATCACCTACCACTAATCAATTGGATTTAGATCGTAATCATAGTCCACAAAAAAGCACCATATCAATAATTGGAATCATTGAATAAAAACACATACGTACGCGCAAGTGCCTGCACAGAGAATCTTACGACTTAATCATGGATTAATGCATCTTAATTAAGCAATGTTAGCAATAAGCACACTGAACCGCCACGCAACTAAAGATTTGAATGGTGAGCCAAATGGGTTTTCATATAGATTAGCTAGCTAATAGCATAAACCACCACTTAGTACTACGGTCTAGTAGTATTCATCTTTATTTGTAAATGAAATGTCTTATGTTCGATTCTTCCCAAAGACGAATTTGAATCACATAATTGCTAGTTCATTATGAGGCTAAGCCTATCCCCTCCCCGTTAGTATAGATAATATTATTTATTAAAAAAAAAAAATAGCATAAACCAAACTAGAAGGCTAGAATATGCACATGTTTTAATTATAAAGGGAAACATCACAATTGGTAAATTTTGGCTTGTACATTTCTACAGTATAATGATCACAATCTCGGTGACATGTACGTTTATGTCTTGTCTTTCAAATGATGAATACGTCATACATGACCTATCTGGACTTTTATATTACATCTTTCACTAGAGTTCATTCGGACATGTGCATAGGTACAAGAGAGAGTAACTATTAATCCATTAAAGTGTTATATGTGGTAAGTCAACTAAAAGAAATAACTCAATACAATATTTGCGCCAAACCGTGGAAGAAAATGACTGCATTCAATATATAGCCAAGTATTTTCTGCCTATATATATAATAGGTCCCATCGTCCTACAAACCGAAGGTGCATGGGCAAGCCATGGCCAAGCATTTGGGGTTGCCCAAATGAAGAGCTTCAGTTGCCCTAAAACCGTGGCCATATAAACACTAGTCCTAGTCATGAAACCCGACGTTTGAGTACTTGTCTGGTAGATGTCCGGCAATTCTAGTGGCCACCATAGTTTTTCCAATTTCAACTAATATTATTGTGGGGTTGATCGGATGATATGACCCAAATACCAAAATCCTGCAACTGTTGCTTGAGCAGGAAGGAACTAGTGGGTATATGTATGTGTGTGTGTGTGTATATATATATGTGTGTGTGTATATGTATATATACGCACGCACGTGCACACACACACACACACTACGCATTGGGATTATAACTGACTCCTTCTTTATATGTATGACCAACTGATCACTTCAACCTCAGATTAGTTGAATGTGACCTTTATATGGTTTAATTAGGTAATAACAAATATGTGGAGTGACTCAAGCTAATGACTAAGAGCATTCACTCAAACTAAGTGTTGCTTAAGAGCATTTGCTTGAATTAAGTTCTCTTTTTCTTGCCAATGACCGGAAAAATCATTTTTTTTTTAT
Organism: Pyrus communis; assembly: GCF_963583255.1. Lineage (NCBI taxonomy): Eukaryota > Viridiplantae > Streptophyta > Magnoliopsida > Rosales > Rosaceae > Pyrus > Pyrus communis. The sequence continues at coordinate 17,478,489 of NC_084808.1, read as the reverse complement.
GAATATAGGATTGATTTTAATAATATGTCATCAAACAATATTCCTTAAACTTTGAAAAAGAGTCGAAGGAAGTGGTTGACATGGGGTACTGTGACAAATTCGAGTATATATTTGGAGTTATGAAGGCGTGACTGAAAGTTATATTGTGTATTTAGATCGGTCCATTGATTTTATTTTTCAAACCGAACGATCCCTAAATTAGGAAATATGCGGTTCTACGAGCACTTCATCAATTAATATACAAGAATGCTGGCCTAGATTCTTCGTAAGGTTTCATTTTAGTATTGATATCCTAATATAAGTTATGGCTTCTCGGCTAAGTGTAAGCTTAAGAAAGTAGACAAGCTACTCAGGAGTGGAGGATGTTTTACCTTGATCAATTTGTCTTGTTTATCTTAAGGCATAACCTTAATAATGTCATTTGTATTGGGGTTTAGATACCCTTAATACATTATTTAAAAAAGTGTATTAACTTTTTGTGCATAAATATTCCCACTTAATTAGGGATTATATATGCCTATATACGTTGTTCTGAGGTCAATGATTCATCACATGGTTCTTGTTTGGTTTCCAATTATCATATGAAGTGTGTGTGTGTGTGTGTGTTTGTGTGTGTGTGTAAGTTAAATATTTGATAGGAGAAGGTGGAGTTTGGTTCAAAAAGTTAATTTGCTTCACATGGCATTCACATGTGTGTGTGTGTGTGTAAGTTAAATATTTGATAGGAGAAGGTGGAGTTTGGTTCAAGAAGTTAATTTGCTTCACATGGCATTCACATGCTTTATATCTAGAATTCTTGTCTTCCACTCAGCCAATGCCTAATCAAATCAATCATTTGGCAATTGCAACTATTTTTCTGGTAAGGGCACTTGCAGCTCTGGTTTTAGGCCAAACAACCTACTTCTTATCCTTCCATTTTATGGGAACAATCCAAATGCAGGCCATCCGTACATCTTCATACTTATCCATTATATAGTCATAATTATTTTTTATTACATCGATATTTTTACACTAAGAAGAGGAAAAGCTCAGTTAAGCCACACAACGGGTAACCAAATTTGGATGTATAACCTTGGCCTTGGATGTAGCACTTCACATGTATTTTTCTATAATTTAATAGCATTATATTTCCCTGCATTTTCCTATTTTATAAAACAAGATAATAAATAACGTACAATTCATAAGGATTAAAAGAGGACAAATTATGATCAATGATTGATTCATAAGGGAAAAAAAAATTGAGAAAGAAAACCCAGGAGCAATAACTGTGGGCTGAACATTGGTTATGAACCTGTGCGTCTTTTGCAGCACATTGTTTTATTTGGGCGAAAGAAATTTCATTAAGAATAAACTTGTTTCTTAGAATATTCATAAGACTATACATGTAAAAAAATATTACAATTTTACTGTAAACACGGAAATTTTTATAATCAATGAAATAAGAACACATATATAGAATAATATTTGTATTACATAAATGTTTAAGGTTACAATCTTTGTAGTTTATATTTTACAAGAATATTCCTCTAATCTCCAGTGTTTAGATTTAATCCAAAGGTGGCAAGCACTTAATCTTAAATCGGGAAGAGATTTATTCAAGGTCCGTCGATGCTTGATCTTGAACAAAATAGGACCATGAGCATTTTCACGTGGTGGGTGGTCTTCAATTTTCGTGTGGATGAACCAACATGTGTATTAGTTGAGCTTGTTCATTCTCCACAAGATTGATGTAGAACATGAGTGTTTGGGCGTTTGGTGTTTGCTTTTGGCCAAAGAGCTTTCTGGTTTTCTCCAAAAGTTTGGACTTGCTTCCCTTTCTTTTGAAGTCGAATTTGATTCAAGGGTGGTGAACACTTGATCTTGAATAAGGCTTGTGATTTCTTCAAGAGTTGTCGAGGCTTGATCTTGAACAAATTGGGACCCCAAGTAGTATCACATGATAGGTGATCTTCAACTTTGATGGTGGATGAATTGGCACGTGCGTATCCATCGTTTTCGGCTAGGACTACTGGGGTATCTAATCCCATTTGATCCCCTAGCTTTCGTCTCTCAGTGTCAATGTCAGCCCAACACATTCTATCAAGTTGGATGGGCCTGAGAGGGTTGTCAGAGATGCATTTTCAGGTACGAAGTTAGCAAAATAGTGTTTCTCACACAATATGGTGTGCATGGTGGCACTATCAGCCAGACTTTATGCTTGTTGATTCTCCACTAGCGTGATAAAAATGCAAAGAGTTCTATCAAGTCATATGAGTTTGTCATGTGTCTTAGAGTTCACTTTTTTCTCTTGAAGCCTTGTATTTATAGGTCTTTCAATGATTCTTTTCACTGAGTCAATTCATTTGTTGGGCCTTGATTTATTGAGTTTGTCTCCGTGAATCGTCTTGATTAAAGCTTGATTTGAATTTGATTTGGCATTATTTGAACTAAATCAATTAACTTGATAATTTGACCAAATAATTTAGTTGATAAAAGAACCAAAGCTTGACTTGGACTTGATTTGATATTTGAATTGAACCAAATCAAATAATTTGGTAAACCAAGTGAAAGAACTTGATTTGGTATTAGCTTGATTCGGACTTGATTGGTGTCCAATTTGATTTAATCAAGGGTTTTATCACAAATGGTCCTTAAAATTGACCATCACCATCAAGATGGTCCCTGAAATTGAAAATCAATCAATGTAGTCCCTGAAAATAGGTGTCGCAAATCAATGTGGTCTTTTTGTTACAATTCTGTTAAAAATTATGTTAAGTGCTGATGTGGCACATAAATAGGCCCCCATAAGTCTTCTTTTTTTTTTCCTTTGTCCTTGAAATTGACCCACAGCATCAAAATGGTACCTGAAATTAATCGGCGACATCAAAATGGTCCCTGAAATTGAAAATTGATCAATGTAGTACTTTTGTCACAACTTTGTCAAAAAATATGTTATATGCTAATGTGACACATAAATAGGTGACACAAGTCTAATTAAATTTAAAAAAAAAATTACAAATAGGCTTAATAATTTAATAGTTAATAAAAAAATTGTCAACCCAAAAACCCAGTCCTGCAATCACCTTTGATCCCAGTCCACATTTCTCTACCTCCTTCGCTCTCTATTCTCTAAAAAAAATATTGATACACGCATCTTTACACACTTCAACACCCTTTACCGGATTGAATTTGGATCGATATCACCTTTGGTGATGGCTTGGCGCATTGGCAAATGGGACATTACCGTTAACATTTAGGTGATCAACATCCTCACAACCTTAATCTTCGAGAGCTTGTTCGACGCTTCCCTGATGGTTTGGTGACGCAAAGAACGGCGAGGTCTGCCTTGGGATAATGAAGTTATAACCGAGGTGCGTCTATTGTTGGTTGAAAAATATTCCCACACCCCTCTTAGGCTTTGGTTAAGCCTTGTGCCTTTGAGAATTTATGGAAGATATCTCTCTTCGGAGTAGGCCCTACTATAAGAAAAAAAAAATAATTGTGCAAAAAGGTATTTAGATAATTTTTTTTTATTAATTATTAAACCAACATCAGCACATAACAAATTTATTTGCAAAATAGTGGTGGAAAAATTATATTGATAGGCGACACCTATTTTCAAGGACTACATTGATTGATTTTCAATTTCAAGGACCATTTGTGAGAAAAACCTGTAAATCTTGTGAGGCCTATTTATGTGCCACATCATCACTTCTAATTGTGATAGAAGGACTACATTGATTTACGACACCTATTTTCACGGACTACATCGATTGATTTTTAATTTCAGGAATCATCTTGATGGTTAGGATCAATTTCAGGGACCATTTGTGATAAAAACCCTTTAATCAAATGACTTGATTAATCCTACGAATGGAAGAATTTGATATGGAGTCCAATTTGATTTAATCAAATAATTTAACCGACTAAATATTGTTAAATTAACCAAATAATTTAATTGACATGATTTATATCAAAGTCAATTTAAAAGATATTTCGCATTTGTTACGACCATCAACGTAATCTGGTAATTGTTTTATATTACCAAACGTCGACGCATATCATTTTTGATGACTCGCTCGATATTGATGAATCGCATGTTATGTGTAAAAATTGCAACCCATGGACATGGTGTGTGCCACAAAAGCCTGGCAATTCAAAACATTAATTTGTTGACGAGTATTTGTTTCACCAAATTTTACAATGTCTACACCTACAATTACAAACACATAAAAAATAGAATATGATTCTTCAATCATGGAGGACCCTTAGTCCTAAACCCTAGTCACGAGGACTAAAACATTCCATGCTCAAGAGGCTCCATAAGGAAAAGACCTCACCAATCTCTGATAATTTCGCAATTATTGGCAAAGAAGTCCTGCTATGAGTCCCCTCCAACAAATATCGAGTTTGTTTCTCATAGTTCTTTACCAAGCCCACAAGCCACAAACACCACGACCTCATATTTGGATAACAATTGCCTCTCTAGAATTCGAGATTGAACAAATCATGATCACGACCACAACTACAAAATCTCTTCTTGACAAAGCAAGAAGGTGACCATAACCATAAACAGATGGCTCTCCTTGATAAAGCGAAAGAGAGACTACAACCAAAAAGAAAAAATAGAAAAAAGAAGAGATCAACAAAAATTGCCGCCAACTCCAACTTTGAAAGCAAAGATGGACGGCTAGGTTTTTTTCTCGTGCTTTTATTTAGCTGCCCCCGGGGGGGTGGGGGAGGGGGGAATGCAGTACATTATTATGGTGGACATGGTTTTTTTTTAGTACATTAGTGTATATTCTGGTATTTCTAACCTTTTATGGTTAATGATTTAATCAGCCACAATCATTGAGAAACATAGAACTTAGTAAAAACTTTAAAAAATTAAAATAATTTTTGGCCGTTTAATTAAATTTTAAAGGTCTAGATTACTTGATTCGTGAGTTTTGAAGGAAGAGATCCATCATATCTCTTCCCATTTGAAACCTCCAATCCATCATCAGTACATTATTATGGTGGACGTGGTGTTTTTTTTTTGTACATTAGTGTATATCCTTGTATTTCTAACCTTTTATGGTTAATGATTTAATCAGCCACAATCATTGAGAAACATAGAATTTAGTAAAAACTTTTAAAAGTTAAAATAATTTTTTACTGTTTAATCAAATTTTAAGGATCCAGATCACTTAATATGTGAGTTTTGAAAAAAGAGATCCATCATCATATCTCTTTCCATTTGAAACCTCCAATCCATCGTCATATCTCTTTCACATGGAAGACTTTTTGGGATGCTGGCCATACTGTCTGATGATATGCATGAGGCCGTGAAGAATCTCGAAACCAGTCACTTCCAAATATATGTGTATACGTGTGTGTATATATCTATGCTGTAAAATTAAAATAAAACAGCCCACACGTACCTATCTTCATATATGGAGACAACATAAAAAGCTAGTGTTTTCTAAACCAGGTTTGAAAAATGCGGACAGATCTATCATTATCCAATAAAATATTTGTTTTAAGTGTTATAATAAATCTGATAATATTGCGACTGTAGATCATTCAGACTTGAAATCATTGTAACCCATTATGATGGGTACAAATTTACACTAAACGAGTTCATCGTCATTACAGTGTCTAATAAATAATATATAACTATGTACTTTTCCTGCATGACCTTGTATTACTTAGAGGATTTGAACTCCTTGGTTGAATTCAATGAACCCATTCCACCAAGGTATTCTCATCATAATGGTTGTCTTAGAAGATACCAATAATGTACCTTTTAGAATAATGTTATTTTGCTTAAGAGCACTGTTGTTATTTCACAGAACTTACTTCGTAGCAGCAAAAGAGAAACTCTCTTGAAACCAATAAATTGTTTTAATGGCATCACCGATGACATAGATGATTGTCATCTATAAATAGTAAACCATTCTTCCGTTATTGCCACGTGATGTCACCGATTGCAAGAGAAAATCTCCCGTGCAACAGAGCCTACACTATGGTGTTTGAGATTGCGTATTCACAATTGAGACCAACTCTAGTCTAGCCATATGAAATCTTACCCCTCCAGAAAAGAATTTGTCCGCTGTTATGTATTGGTATGTTGTCCGATTTAATATGCTCAGGACTACCATTTATTAATTTTTTCAGACATAAGACATGATATAGTCCAGTTTAATTAGTTCGAACCACTGCAGATCCACATGGCTTAAACTGCAGTATTAGTTGAGGACTAGATTAGCCAGATCTCAGGAACAGCCCAGTTTTCTGTTAGTTTTGCTGTGAATAATAGAAAAATGATTCATGATTAGGATAACATATTAGTTTAAATGGTTTTTGCATGCCATTTTTCTCCATTTTGCACACACCAGGCTTTTCTTTCCCTCGATTCTTCTTTGATTTATTCAATCCAACGAGTCAATGACAGAAAAAGAAGGCCAAGGATGCTATCAGTTCATTTCATACACATAGCATATGATATTTACAAAACCCAATTGTTTTCTCTTGTTGATGTGTACGCTACAGTACGAGGCAAAAACTTACAAGTTAGCTTAGGGATCAAGAAGCACGTCAAAGGGGAATGCCCCAAAACTTCGTTGCCTGTGATCAAGGCAATCACAGTACATAACAAAACCACTGACTGGATGAGACCCTACCGTAGGGCCAAACAACCATAACTCAACTAGATTTCATCTCAATATCTGATTCACTCTCCTCCGGGTTTGCATCAGGATGATCCCGCGGAAGGAGGCCAAGGAGTGGTAAAGGCAACAAGGAGCTGAGATTGCAGATGATGATCAAAAGGGACAAGTTATCATATTGGTCCTTGGTTACACCCAAGAGTTGGGTCAGACCAGCACCCATCAGCCCCCCAAGAACACTCCCAGCATTTGAAATGGACATGAGGGTTGCGAAAAGTGTTGCTTCCACTCCCTCCGGGCATAATCTAGCAGCCAGCACAAGAACAGGCATGAAAGAAGCCTGCAACGAAAATTAGGATTTAGTTTTGCGGTACAGCCGTTCACAGAATCAGTTCTGTGCACAAGCAATAGATATATTTCCTGTCATGCATGTGGTACAATTAGATTCGAAATATCAAAAACGAAACATTGTTACGACAACAGAACCATGAATAGAAGTTGCGAGCTTAGTTTTTCGAAGAGTAATTTCATCAGTTAAATTTATCGGTTTATCTATTTCTAAGAAAGGTTTGAAGCTGCATTTGATTAAATTTTCAAGGCACACTCAGAATGCATGCATCCAAGGAACTACATTCTTATAACAAATTACAGGGTACAGCAACCAATAGCAATACACCTGTTTTAATAGTGTACCTGACTGAGAACTGTTATGGCCAAAGAATCCCCGATTGAAAACCACTCATCGCTTATCCCGAATTTTCGGTTTAATCCAGTAACAAGGAGAACCTGAGACATAAGATCAATAATAATTACACATGAATTTCATTTGACACAGTTAAGTAAGGGAGCCTTAAGAAAATAACTCGTATCACAAACCTGAGTCAACCCAATAGCTGAACCAAAAACAGTTGTTACTACAAAAGTCTTCCGCAATGGAACAGTTTTCAAAAATCCATTATACAGTCCAACCCCAAGCAATGATGCCACAGAGGTAACAAGCTTGACACGTCCTAAGAACTCTGGGGTAAAACCAAGTTTATTTGTGCTGAAAACCAACGAAATAGAAAAGCCCTAGTTAAGATTGGAAACATTTACTGAAACAAATTGAAAGCAGCCATGTACACCTGTAGCTTTTACAAAGTAAAGGATAATGATCATGCTCATAAATTGCACGTACGTGAAGTAAAACATTGCAGACTCTGAGTGAGGGGTTGCCTGCCACAGGAAAATAAATAACGTGGGAAAAAATACATTGGGTTGCCTAACAGCATCCCATAACTGAAGAACATTCTTTTTCCAGCTATCAAACAAGTTATGACCAGCCAGAGGAAAATTTGGCCCCTTCGAGGCACCAATCACAGGCTGCTCATTCACAAGAATAGAAACTGCAGATGTCATCAGTGGCAGCAAAGCCGTGAGACCAAAAACAAACCTGAAACATCAACAATTTGAAAAACAAACAAAAGACCACATCAGATGATTATCAGCAATAGGACCCTACATTCTGAACAGCAAACTTTGTGTACCTTACACCGTAAGCATCCACCAAGGAGCCGCTAAAATAGGAACTCACGATTCCACCAAAAGCAGAAGATCCCCAACACAAAGACTGAAGAGAACCTGACATGCTTTGTGACTCACCACGAGCCCTCTCCACAACCATGGAATCTACAACCTAAAACATACTTAGTTTTGACATGGTTTACAAAGTATGTTACAGAACGAAGAAACTGAACAAAAAAGGAGGCAATTCATCATTTCATACCAGAGGATCTGGATTCTTAAGCTGAACCTTTCTAAATAATGCAAACAAGTAGGCTTAAGTTTTTCCCTAAAATTAAACCAGACACTCGTGAGTCTTGACTCTTTCTTCCTCTGGAATCATTTTAGGGCTTTTCCCCCCCCAATTTTTCAATGTTCTCTTATTTGTAATCTCAAAAGGAGAGAACTGAGGATCAGAACTTCCTCATATAAACTCTCTTAGGGATCATTTTGATTTTTTATTTCATAATATCTCTGTATGTATTATGTATTTGATCTGATAAGTTCAAAATTAACTACTTAAGTAAACACATCTCATCGCTTGAATCATATACAATGTTGAGATACACTTTAATTCATAACAAATTTATTTTTTTAAGAGGATTTTCCATGTCGAAAACAATCTAAATAAATGATCTAAATCAAATTCTAGCTGAGAACCAAGTCAACTTCATATTCTGGCTGAAACCTAAGTTAGGTACATATTGTGACACGTAACAAGATATACCTTCCATAACATAACATTCAAACAGAATAACTAATAGATACTTACCACATCTGAAAAGGCAACAGATAGAGATCCAAGAATTATGCAGAAAGCAACACTGAATTTGTTATCAACAACAGTGGCCATCAAACTCCATGACACCGCACCAAGAAGCCCTGACAAAATCAAGTATGACCTTCTTCGGTAACCAAATAGTGGCACAGAATCGCTGCAAGGACCCAAAAAAACTGTTCACAAACAACAATAGCGGAATACAGTAACTGAGAGATACCAAATAGACATGGCAAATAGACTCACACCTAACAAAACCGTATATAGGTTTGATCAGCCATGGCAACGCAGAAAAGCCGGTAATCACAGCTGTCTAGTCAAACACATATAAATTTGTCAGAAACCAAGACTACAAACACCAAAGACAAGCAATTCACAACTATCAAAGAAAAAACAATATGTGCCCTCACATTAGTAATTCAAAAGCTAGAATCCCATTATCCGTAACCCTGTTAACACCTTTTTCATACTATTCGGAACCCTCAAAGTAAAATTCTTTACCAATCAGTGCACAACAACATCAATTTAAGCTCACAGTTAATCAAGCATGCCACTTTTAACAACTACAGCTACGAAAATGTAAAGCAAACCAGTCCGGAAAAACAACGAAAAAATGTGAATGTAAATGTACCTCAGCCGGGTCGAGATGCAAATCGTCTTTTAAATAAAAACTGACAGCAAGCCTTGCAAGGCCTAGAACACCTTGTACAAAATACACCATGGCAACAGCCACATTGTCAGGGCACAATTCGACCCCAAAAAATTTCACAGTGCTCGTTCTATGTTTGGTCTTGCTTGGAGAAGGCATGCTTTCCTCTTTTTCCCTATCAGTTATCAACACATCCCTTTCTCCTGCACCTTATCGCATTGAACCAAAACTAAGTAAAGCTTCAATCTTTATCACATTTTCCTAAAACCCAATTGTAAAAACTTGCTTAGATATTCCTAGTTACACTTTGACTGCTGAATAATTATTGTAACGTTGCAATAAACGGAAATAGAGAGACATACTAATCCTGGAATCGAGGAACGACTCGTGGTCCAAGTCGAGCCGGCGAGGGGACGATGGCATCGGGACGGCGACTGACATGTCGTTCTCGGGAGGAAGCTTCCGGCGGGCTCTGCGTCGGAGGCGAGTTCTTCTGTGGGCGCCGGATAGGAGAATGCACGGCTTCCGGCAGATGCGAGGGACGAAGAGTGGTGGAGGTGGAGCGAAGGAGGCCGAGGACAAAATTGGATTTCCCGAGGGCAAGATTGAGATTGCACAAAAAGTTGGTGACCCCATATTTGAAAATTATTTAATAGCACAAGTGTACTTGCACGCTTTTTCTTCCGTGTGATGATTCTAAACATTTCTGTATCGGGATAAGGGAATGACGTAAGTACCCCTATCGTTTTAGGTGTTTCTGGCCAACAAATGGACACGTTCGGCTTTTGCTTTGCGCCATGAGTGCTTCAGTAGATCAGCCCATGGCCCAAACAAAGTGCCTTTGGGCCAACTTGACTCAACAATTATTAAAAGCACTGGATCCAGGCCCAATTTAATTTAGATAATTTTTACTTCAATCCCTGGACATAGGTAAAAACAATGTTCTAAAAATTGGCCTAGGCGGCCCTTAGGCTCTAGGCAGTGAAGACCCTCCGCTATTTAGTGCAAATCGTTTCGAAAAATCGGTCTTGAGCTAGGCAAGCCTAGGCGGTCCTAGGAGGTTTTTTTTTATTATTATTAATTGTGTGTGTTTTTTTTTTCTTGTTTGGTTTCATGGTAGTATACTTATGGAAATGGTGTGCCTAATTTACAAATGATGGATTTACTACAAGTTCATCCAATAGTGAAACGAATTGGAGCACTTTTGAAGGGATAGATACAAAGAAAAGAAATAAACTAGATACAACAAGGTTAAATAATTTAGTCTATGTCCAATCCAATGCAAAGATCATGAATAAGAATAATTTAGTCTATCATCCAAGAATCCTCCTCATTATGATTATATGCTTACTGTTTTTTAAATATTGAACTTTATGGATGTATATACTTTGTGTATTCTTCTACTTCTATTTTTGTATTTTATCAATCCTTTATTATCCATACAAGTATGGTTTTTTTAGGTGTAAATATGCACTTAGTTACAAGATATATAAAATTACGTAAATTTGCCTAGGCATTAGGCTCCTACCTGCTGCTCAACTAGCGCCTAGTATTTTTTAGAACCTTGGGTAAAAACAATGTTCTGCCTTGTTTACATTTTTTAATGATTCATTTCTTTTATCATTTATTTTATTAATCTAAAATAAAAAATTCATTTTATCGATTAATAAAAAAAAATAGAAATTCTCTTATCGCGGAGAAAAATTCTATTGTGTCACCGAATCTATATCCATTTATGTCTATAAGGAGATGTTGATGTCGATTGACTGGCTTATTAGGTCTTAAGGTTGCGAATCACAGCTAGCTCTGACATGTAGTTGATTCTGATTAGTTTTTCTTCATTTTAAATCTCATTTTCGGACAAAGATGATCATAGTAGAGTGTAAAATCACTATATGTTTGATTTTAGGTTCAACTGGAGCATGGCAGAGCCATGATTTTTTTCTTGGGTGGGTTAGCTGAAATTAGTACCATAAAACTATATGTTTATTTTTTTTAATCAATATAAAAGAACAACAAAAGAATATAAATAATTCTTGAAATCATAACCCTAATTGACAACTTCAAGGACCATATAAATAATTAACCTGCTAAATAAACCAAGAATAAATAAATAAAGTGATTAAGAACGTATCAAAGGTTGCATTCATTGGAAAATTGCAATGAAAAGTAAGGAATTGCGGAGATAGGAATTTAATTATGAACTAAAAGAAAATTATTTTTCTTTTCTTGACTAAGAAGTACGGAGGCTAAATCTCATAGGGTAAATGATGTTTTTCTTTAACGAATAGGATAGAAGAGGGAGGGAAGATAGAACTAATTTATTACTTGTAGCATAAAAAGTATTATTTATTATCTATCCTCTACTAAATATACATGAAATAATAACCTGTATTGGAATGAGTGGGCTATATAGGCTACATGCATTAACATAAATCATTAAAGCATGAGTTTGAAAAAGGATGGTCAATTCACACACCGTTATTAATTTTTTATCATTGATCATCATCAATTCATTTAATCCAAAGGTTGAAAACTGAGAGAGATGTGTGAGAAATAAAAATAAATGTGTAGATAACACTACATTTACAAGAAACTTCCCTGGGCTACAGTCCGCCTTAGCCTTATGGGTGGCTCCGCCCGTGATTAGAGGGTTTAAAGCCTTAGACGTAAGCGAGAAGCTTGTGCTGGTCGAATATGTCCTTGAGAGCTGGGCACCAAATGGATACTTTCATGTCATAAAAAAGAACGAATATGATAACAAACATAATTAGTTATTAGCAACAAGTCTAGGGTAGGTTAAAAAGTGAGTGAGATTAAGTTAATGCTTTTAGCATTATGATAGGCTTTAAGTTCAATTACCTTTAAGGCTCTAACGCAAAAATGAATATACCGACCTTCCTCACATAGTAAAAAATGTTGCAGGAAGGAAAGTATAGCACCCTTTACATGCAAGTTTCTATTTCTTATAAAGATAGGACTTGTAAGTTTCTATCTCTTCTTTTTTGAGAGTCGTTTGCTCTTAAGTCCATTGTCAATAACATGTTAATAAATTTTGTTTTTGTGTGAAATGTCACTCTCGTTTTATCTGACTTATTATATAATGTATAAAGTATTGGTTCGAGTTGGAGATGTGATGAGTGATGATGCAGGCAAAATTGGCTCCACTCTCGTTTTCAATATATAGCCAACATAGTCTTGGCTTCGCTTCTAGTTTTTCAAACAAGCAAAACATAAGAAATAATGAATTATCTTTATTTATTGTAAACTCGTTTTGGTAGAGAATCTCGAGATTAAAATATGGAATATAATACGCCCACATCCAAATCCTACCTACTTCTATAAGAGAGACCACTTTAATAAGTTTTTAAAGAAATAAGATCATCTTTATTTCTTATTTCCCCCTTTATTTATTTTTAAATTCTTTTTCCTCATAGTAAACATGTCCAAGAGGACATATTTGTCCTCGTTGGATTTGAGGATTAAGCATTACGAGTTGATTTTTTGACAATTTAAAGGTTTGTTCAAAACAAAATTCTTAAACAACGTAGTTTAAAATATAAACACGACCAAAGCGCTAAAAACACTAACACAGAATCATAAGCATTACTTAGTGCGTATATCGTGTGATGAAAGGATGTTTAAGATCGAAAGAGGATCCTCGCCAGATCTTCTTTGTGAGGATCCTGGGATCCTCAAATCATATCCGTTCATCGTACATCGTGCGGTCATAAATTATTGTAATTTTTTTTTTAAATTGAATAGAAACAGTACCTGACAAAAACTGGCCGCACGATGGACGATGAACGAATGTTATTGGAGGGTCATTGAGATCCTCACAAAGAGGATCCGTCGAGGATACTCTCTCTTTAAGATCTTCCATTTATACGTGTGCTCTAGCTTTACTTAGTTTTAAACATTATTTGGCTTTCTAGCCAAACTGGTCCCTAAAATTGGCATACCTCCTCACTTTGGTCTCTGCAATTTAAAATCGATAAAAGTGGTCAATGAGATTGTCTACTGTCAATTATTTTGGTCATTCCATAAAAAATCTCCGCTAAATTGAGGGCAGGTTTATCAAGTCAACTCTTCAACTTGAACTTGTGGTTTTTTGTTCAACTTAAAGGAGATTTTTCACAAAATGATCAAAATGATTGACAATGGACAATCTTAAACACCATTTTTATCGATTTTAAATACCATAATCCTTTCACTAAAAGCCAACATTATTTCTACTTTTAGGTTTATACAAATGTTGTTTGTTAAGAAATGTGAAGCAATTGTCATGATTTGGACAACACAACTTCAATTTGATATGAAAAGTGGCTAATATCAAGACTATTTTGCAAATAAATAAAAAAGTTTTACCAAGAACAGTGGTTGTCTGGTGTCGTATTGTTATGCTTTGAAATTTGGTACTTTAAATAAGTGAGTTTTACAGAGAATTATTCCCTTGAAATCAGTCACATAAACTTTTTCCTTAAAGTATGCACATTGCACTCTTCCATTAGTGGGCTAATCAAAGCTACCCCAATAATCTAATAATTTTTTTTTTGAAAATGATTAATAAAAAAAAAAAGGGAGTAAGTCACTTCGTGAAGAAATAAACACTGTTTATGGAAAAAAAGAAAAGAGAAAAAAAGAATCAACTTCAACCGAAATCATTGACACTTTAGACACGGTAAACAGATATAATGTAGGCTTTAATTAGTCACACATCATGATCCTCACCAACACCAAGCATTGAAATCCAAAAACTGTAGATGAGTTTGATAAGCATTTTTTTTGTACGCACTTTTATTCGCAAGCGTGTATAACAAAATGCTTTTGTATTCTTAAGCGTTGTCAATAAAAGCATTTTTGTCAAGTCACAATAAAGTAGTCTCAAACGAGATTATGAAAGGTAACGCACTTGCATTTTTACTAAAAACACCTTCATCCATAGAGCTTTTAATAAAAGCGCTTTTATTTAAGACACAATGAAATGTTTATTAAAAATTCAAGTGCTTTTCGACAATCGGTGTTTAAACGAGCAACATTACAGAAAATCCAACAACAATTATATATTTAACAATCCAACAAAACTCAGCCTTTGATTTCATTCCCTCTAGAATTCTACAAGGAGGGGAGGCAGAAAGCAAATTGCAAAAAAGAAAAGAGATACATTCTCCCAGAAAATTCAACTACTATATTGTCGTACATGTATCTTCAATTCATGGACTATATTCATGGCACAAATCACTATCCTTCCTTCCCTATTATTTAGCTCACAAAAAATAGAAAAAAAAAAAGAAAAAAAAAAGAAAAAGGTACCCTCTGCCCCTCTCTCTGTTGAAGCTTTTTCAGTCAAGTGTCAGGAACAATTTCCATGGTCCATGCACGTTACAATCAGCTACTCAAGCTTCCAGTTCATCCACTCCCTCCTCCAACATCTCCTGGTAACGGCACTCACGGCTGCAGAATGCCTTCTCACCCCTGCAAAACACAATTTCAACGAATGCTTAAATAACGCAAAACTCCGCGTAGCCAAGTTTGCTAATGCAGAGTGCTCCGTCTGCACCCAAGTTAGAGCAGGTTGTGTGTCTCTTAAACCAAATTCGAGCTACTTTTCTCGTAATTTAGATTAAAATATCGACTGTTATATTTAAGAACCATATTTTGCTGCTGAAAGAACATGAAATGCAGCTAGAAACCAATCACATATGTACAAATGTCCAGTGATACAATTTCAATTATTCAAACACACGTCTATTTGTTATTGGTTTTTCAGCAGCACTTGCTACTCTTTTTTCAACCGCAAAGAAAGACTTTTTTTCTATGGAATACCAAAATGAAATGCATTTGCATGATTGAAGTGAATATAAAATGGAGAAAATTGATTAGTTGGTTGAAAGGGAGTAGATGGGTTTATTTTTTTTATAGTAGAAGATACCCTGCATAATATGGATCTGTAATCCTCTCCTAGTATGAGTAGTAGTTACCTATCCATAATTATATTATAATATGAATTAATGATTCGAGGTTAAGGTACAAGTCAGTATAATATAAGATTCTAATCATAAATAATTATACAAATAGTAACCATGATCCAAGAATATATATATACACATACATACATACATATATATATATATATATGGAGTTTCATGTAATTGGCAAGAAAATACTATTAACTCAACAAATATGAATCATATGATAAACTCAAAAGAAAAAAAAAATCGATTAAAAAATGATTAGAAATCAAATTCAAATTATGTTGAAGAATCAAAAATAAAATTGATAACGTATTCATCAAATATTAGCACCGGGGCAATTAAAGATTACAAACATGGTAATCATGCATCGGATAATGAACACCGATTATTACTGCGATTGAGATTTAAAAAATAATCGTTTTAACCCGGTTTCTCGATAGAGTGACAAAAAAATAACAAGGAACAAAAAATTGAACCAACCTGTACATAAAAATATCTTTGCCCTGGCCAAGATTCTTCTTGCAATTGTCACAGAAGCTGAGAAAACTCTCAGACAGAGAGCTTGACCCGTTTGACTTCCAGCCGGGAGAAAACTCCGGGACGCCATCGGAGCTATCCACGATGCAATTGTCGAAGATGTGCGTGGTTTTCGGGTTCGGCCTATGGGAAATCACACACGTGTAATCCTCAGAGAGCTCCATTTCGCTGACAGAGAGACAGCTCGTGAAAACCCGGTTCGAATTCTTCGTCTCGAGCCCGGAGTACGCGGATTCGAACAGTGATTTCTTCTCCGGCGACTGAGACAAGACGGAGGAGAAAGAACCCAGATGGGAATTCTCCGTCTTGGTGCTGAAATCCGCCGAAGATTTCGTTGATCGGGAAGGGGAGAGAACAGAGGGTTTCAGGGGAGGTATTTGGATCTTGAGCTGCGACCCGAAAATCACCATTCGGGTTTTGGGATTTGACGGTTTCGGGTCGGATTCGTTGAGGGCGTCGACGATGGCGAGGCCGATGCCTTTGCAGTCCAATTTGTCCCAGTGGATGCGTCTGGATTCGGGTTCCGGGGTTCTGGGGGTGTTCGATTCGGACCAGAAGGGGTTTCGGAGGCCCAGAAACGGTTTCGTTTCGAGGATGGAGGTTGGGCTCATTACGGCGTCGGATTCAGAGACGGCTTTTGAGGTAAAGCTGGTGAACAATCTCGGATTCGCGAAGAAAGAGGAAGTGAGTTTTGTGTGTTTTTCTCTGGGAGAGAGAAGAGAGCCGTTTTCCGCCATTGGAGCTCGCTCGCTTGCTTGCTTGCTCTGGTTGTTGAAAAATCCTATAAAAATAAAATCCCTCTGCAAACAAGAAAAATAACTACTAAATGCACCCAAAATTAAAACTTGAATCTGATTTTGACCCAGTAAGTTACTCACAAGCTTTGAAGCTCTAGAAAATGGCAGAAAGTTGCAGACTTTTAAGCTCTGCGGTGTTAGAGAATGGCAGATGAAAAAACCCAGAAACCAGAAATTGCGGAAACGATTCCATGAAACGATTCTCTCTCTCTCTGCTGCCACAACTCTGTGACCTCCATATCTCTAAGGACAAGACGTGCATGCATCACCTCATCAGAAAACAAAGAAAGCTTGTATTTTTGTTCCTTCTTTTGTTGGTGCTACTCAGCTTTTTATGTCTTTTTATATTTTTGTTGGTATTTTTGGTTCAGCAAAAGTGGTTTTTTCATCAGAAGAAATGATTCAGAATTTAGAAGCAAACGAGAAGCAAACCAGGATTAGAGATTAAAAAGACAGACGAATAAAACCCAGAATTATATGAAACAAAAGGAGTAGCTAGCTCGTCACATGAACTGTGATTTATGCGTCTTCTTTCTCTCTCTATATTTTTCTCTCTCCTCTCTTTATTTCCGCACTAAATCAGTTTCCCATCATCAGCCTGAAACATCGAAGTGGAGTTGCAGAGAGAAAGGGAAGTTAGAGAGAGAGAGAGAGAGAGAGCTCGTTGGATTTATGGGTTGGTGGGGGTGAATATAAAAAAGCGTGTAGTGTGCATGAGAATCAGTGGGTTTGCTAAAACCACACACCGGGCTCTGTCCAGGTATGGATGGATCCATCAAATCGATGGCGTTTTTTTTTTTTTTTCAGCGTACAATTACTCATCACTCTCTCGCCCTCTACAGTCCACTTCCTACATTATTGGTTTTTTTTACTAGTGGAATTTTGAGCATCAGCGACGCGACGCGCGCAGGATTGACCCACACTCACCAGCTCTTACTTTCCAGCTCCGCTCGGCTTACGTTGAGCTCCAACTGTACCTCACACGTCGTCATGTGATGTTACTATTTCACTTACATTTTTATTATTAAAGTAAAAAATGATGAATACTTGGGTGGCATAAAGGAGAGAGTACATTCTTCTAACTAATTTAGCTAAGCGCATGCTTGTATTTCACTTGTTCTTTGATAAATGTATCTGTTTACTAATGTTATGCCCTAAAATGAAGAATCAATCGTGTTTTAAAACATAACACTATGACATCATAACGTTCTTAAAATTGTGTTTTGAAAGAAACTAATCCAAGTACTGTGACAATTGGGTTACAATATTATGTTTTTTTTATATATAATTAAATTCTAGTAGAGAAGAACGAAACACGCACAAGACCAACATGTAAGAATAAATATTTTTGACACGTGGCGTATCAGATTGTGCCAGGTAATAAGGAAAAATCTCTCGACTGTAATGGTGTGGGAAATTCATGGGCGGTTCTGTGGAGTTGCGAATGTATAATCAGAAGCCGAAGTGTCCCGACTCCTGAGCTAACCCAATGCAGGTCCCACTTAACTCCAATTAGAGAGTCTCGATTTCTGACTTGTCAAGGGACCCACGAATATGGGCCTACACCTCATCATGTATTATTTATTTTGCAATTTCTTAGTTTATGACTGTGTTAATAAATATTATTGACCATTAAAAATAAGCTCACTAAAAGAAAAATAAAAAAAAGAAAAAAATAGTTTTACGTTTACCTGCTACATTAAACGGGGGCATAACGAGGCCGGAGGGCCCCTTTGGAATGATGCTGCTTGGGTTAATGAGTACTTATCACTACGTGAAAATTTTCTTCTAAGTGAAAGGTATTCTTCAAAAAAAATAGAAGTTAATAGGTTTCTATATTTTTGACATTCAAAGTTAAGTGATTAATTTGAACAACCATAAAAGCAAATCCACCCCAGAGAAAACTTAGGATAATTGGGGCACAAACATTACTCAACAATTGCAAAATCCATCTCCAGCCCACACGAAAAAGTGCGGCGATTGCTTGTGCCGACACTTACGCAAACAACGAATCCTCATAACTTTTGTTCGGAATGTTGAAGAACGTCCTTGGAAGGGAAATTTCTCAAATTCGAGCAAGAAAAAATATGATATGTTTCATAATATCTAATACAAAATCAGCTTCACGACATGATGAAACGAAATAATTTCCTAACAAATAGAAAGTGAATGATCTCGACAAAGGGTTTTGACACAAAAGACAACATTAAATTTCTCACCAATAATCGAGTACTAACATCTTTGAACCATTCATGATCTCATCAACACTTATGCCGCGTTTACATATGGGCCCCATACATGATTATTCATGCGTTTACCAACTCAAGTGGAATACATAGTACTGCGGGCCCCATAAAAAATCAGGATTTTAATTCCTAATATCGACGAAATTGGATTATTTGGACGAAGGTAGTATTTGGATTCCGAGGAGAAGCCTCCATCCAAAATCAAATATTTCTTCCCAAAGCACCTTTTCACCTTCACCTTCAGTACCCCTTTCTATCTTCTCATTGTCCTCTGACACCCTCTCCAACAACTCTATGCTCCTCCACCGACTCCTCTTGCTCCACCACCTCAAAATTCTCCACTCTTTCCTCTATCAAATTCGGCAAATCGTCACAAGATGATCCTATGGACTCGCTATCACTCACAGTGCCTAGATCCCTCTTTGTAACCGTATGCATTACCGTGTCGAACAATTTCGATTCGGGGCTCGGCTTCCATTTGACCCAACAAACCCTACTTCTTGTGCCTTACCTCTATCGTCTGCGCCTCACCTTTCACCTTGCGATGAAGCCATGCCTTACTCCCCTACCACTGCCTCACAAAAGCCAGCCACATTTCCCCCAAATTGGATTCAAGAATTTATCCCCCAAACCTTAGATAATAAACCCACATATCTAGTGAAGTAATCTCTCAAAACCCAAAAAATCTTGAAATTGAAATACTTGGCAGGGAGAAGGGGTGGTGGTTATGGGGTAGGGTGAGTAGGAAAGGTGCGAGAGGAAAAGGGGAGGGAGTAGTTATCATCTTCTGCTGGGGATGATAGATGAAGGCGTATGTAAATAATGACATTCTAACTCTTCACTTTAATCAAATTAATAAAAGTAACTAATTAAAATGTTAATAAAAATAAATAAGGGGATGAATAAAACAAAAAAGAATAAGGGCATTTTAGTGATCATATTGATTTCTATTCCGATTTAGGTGAATTAGGAAACAACTTATATGAATTATCTTTCAGTTTTACTCCGATTTCGGAACATTTAAGTAAACAGCTTCAACTTGAATCTAATTATGATTCATCCTCATTCCAATTCCTCTATTTTGATTACAGTTATGTAAATGAGCCATTAAACAAACGACCAACGGCGGAGCTAGCTAGAAGGCTAAACTGGGCACCAGGCTAGGGGAGTTTTATACTCTAAGACTAACTCCAACCCATGGCCTAAAACCTATAATTTCCCTTCTATCCCCCCCCCCCCCCCCAATCCATTCCAACCCTAGTTCTAATTTGTGCCTAAAACCTAAAACTTGAAGAAGAAAAAAAGCTAGAAACCGGCCAGGATTTAGCCTAGAAAATGGTGTGTGCCCCAACAACGCGAGTGAAACTCGGTGCTTGAGCACCAAACGCGCGCACGCGGGCGACGCGCCAAGGCAAAGATCAGCATGGCCCACCCACGTGGGTATGTTACGGCTGAGCTCAACAGACCGTTGGTTAATCTAACGGCCTACATTCAATTTTTTTTTTTTAGTTTTATATTTATATACTTATTGAATCCAACGGCTGAAATTGAATATAATAAAATCTAACGGTAAAAAAAAAAGATCTAACGGCCCAAATTTAAATTCAACAGCTAAAATAATTAAAAATTTTATTTAACTCAAAATTCACCTAAAAACTCTATAAATACCTATGTATTTGTTCAAACATCCACACAAAACTCATTTTCTCCTACAATTCTTACAATTTTTCTTTCTACCATTTCTTACAATTTCCAAATTTTTCAAGATGGCAAAAGAGTATATTAGAGGTTGTAATTGGACTTTTGAGGAAGATATTGCTTTATGCTTGGCATGGGTTTCTATTAGCGAAGATGGTGTCGTTGGCACGAATCAAAATAAAAAGGTTTTGTGGGGTAAAATCGTTATAAAGTTCAATGAAAACTCAAACGCCGGCCGAAGGGAAGGTGATGGTGTTTACAATCGGTGGAAGGTTATCAGCAAAGCGTGCACTTTACGTAAGGGAAGCTTGGAAAGAGCCGTGGTTGACATGGTTAGTGGAAGGAGCGCCGCAAAAGTTGTGAGTTTCTTTGTTGATATTTTATTTGTCATGCACATAATATTATTTTGCAACTAATTGTTTTTATGTATTTCTTGCACAGGGTGACAAAGCAATGACAATTTACAAGACAAGGACTACACCAAAAAATCAAGCTTTTAAATTGCATCATGCTTGGAACGTCCTCAAGGATTGTTCAAGGTGTGGACTCGATGCGGACTAACAATGGGGAAGATTATTTCATAGTGAAGCTACACAGACAATTGATGTCAATGAAGGTGTTGATTCATTTACCCCAACTTCTTCTTTTGCAAGGCCCCTGGGAAGAGATAAGTGTGGAGCCAAAAATAATCAAGAAATATATGGAGGCGACACGTGGATTTTTGGGTAAAAAGATAAAATTATCCTTGAGGGACATCGGGATTTTTATGCACAATCAGTGGGCAATCATCCCTCAATCAAGTCAAAAGTGCCCAAAAGAGGTATTGATTTCAAACCTATTTCATCCACCCTCATCAAATCTTCTCCATAAGGTAACCCCCAAATCATTCCTTTTTAATTATATTAATTAGCTAATTAATTGGTTTATTATTCAATTAATTTATTAATTAGCTACAAATCATGAATCTCACCCAAAAAACCATCCAAGTGGCCGGTCCATCTCCTCCCAAAAGGGCTGGCCACACCCCTATATAAACATCCTCATTTTCTCCAAAACCCAAGTTCTACACTCTTACTAAATTCTCAAAATTCTCCAAACACTTCCCCCACCCCCCCCCCCCCCCCCAAAAAAATTTATCGTGGGCACGTGAGGCTCTTGGCCTTGACCTAAGGTGTTATTTGTATTGTAGGTGCAATTTTGTGGAAGAATAAGGAGGAAGAAATTTACATCCACAAATTGGTGCTTTCATTGGGAGTTGATTCACACACTCGTAGAAGACTCTCGCATCTAAGGTTTTTCATTTTCTTGTTCATTTGTAGATTTTTCGTACGTAAAAGAAAAGTATAATGGCAAGGGATTTGGAAACCTCGACGAATGGAAATTCTAACATTCAAGAATTAGGACAGCGAAGATCTACAAGGCTCAACATAACAGTGAGTGGAGCGGCACCACCTCCACGGGGCACCACCGTGGTAACCACCATGGTGGCCACCTTCGACAAAACTCACGGCACCAAGGCCACAGCCTTAGCCTTGCCACTTCAACCTTCAAGGACCCAAGCCCTAGCCGAGCTGGCCCGTGCTGCCAAAACCCAACGTGTTGCCAAGCCGTGGCATAGACCCGTGTGCACCACATGCCAATCAGCCCACTCCCGTAGCCCAGCTTGCTTCTATGGTTTCCCAAGCAGCCCAAGTCGGCCTAAGATTAGCTCAACCATCCTGACTTCAAAGTTCTAGGTCTACGATTGAACCAGGGGCATTGTCACCACATTTCTCCATGGATTAGACATTTCCCAACTCAAATATCATGCCTAGAGTCTACCATACTTCCATTGCTCAAGGAGACGCATTCATTCCAACCTAAATGGAGAACAACACTTGTCTCGACAAGTCATGGAATTGACGAGCACCCTCGCACAACAGACAACCTTGGTGAATCAGCTCTTGCAGCGCACCAAGATGCAACGTGCCCCAGATGAGATGTCTTGAAGTAGGACAAGGGCAAACAAAGAACCTCTCCAGCAGTGTCCCAGAAAGTAGCCACCCAACCAGCTACGAACCGAGCATTCGAGTAGTGTACACTCTTGATTGGGCCCCTGAGATAGCGTAGACTCCCGTCTTAACGTGCGGAGGAGCCTGCACTCTTGATTAGGCCCACGGACAAGCATACATTCACGGTTGGGGCCACACTCCGATAGTCAACATGAGCAAGCTTTTAGGCGAAGTGTTCATTCGTGGTTAGGCCCGCATAGAGCATCCTCCACCTCACATCAGAGTAGGAAGCACGAAGAACGGAGAGAAATAATCACTTAGTTCAGCTTAAGCTCAACCAACAACCTGCGAAGAATTCCTTCGCCAGTTAGGAATGAACCACATGCACCTCAATCGTGGCATAGACCTGGGGCAGCCGAGAGCTTCGTTAAAATCCTCATTCCCTCCCTCCCAAACAAAGGCAAATTCAGGAAGAAGTAAAAAGATTCATGACCGAGCGATTGCACGATTTCCAATGCAACAAGGTCACTAACGAGCCACTACGATGAGACATGACCAACATAAGCAAGTCACCCTTCACAGGACGAGATCGAGTAGGCAGAGCCTCCATGCAAGTTCAGCATGCCACATTTCGCATCTTTCAAAGGAGATGAAGACCCAGAGAGACACCTAAAGCACTACCAAAACGCAATGATCCTCTATCGAAACAACAACGATCTTATGTGCAAGATATTCGCCACCATTCTACAAGGCGAGGCGCAAGATTAGTTCTACATCCTACCGCAACAATCCATCTGGAGTTTCGACGAATTTTCTTTGGTTTTCACCAAATAATATTCATCTTATCGCTCGATCAAGAAAAAGTCCTACCACTTGTTCAATGTCAAGAAAAACCCAAATGAGTCACTTTGCGACTATGTGAAGAGGTTCAAAGCAGAGAAGGCAAAGATAGTCGGATGTAACGACTCGATTGAAGGAAGATTTGTGAAAAACAAGTTCATTTGAGCAACATCAACAACATGCAATTAACAATTAAAAGGCGGAATCATGTTTATATGCACTCAAAAACAAAACTTAACCCATGAACTTCAAAGCCTAGTAGATAGGTGAACCAAGACTCAACTCAAAACAAAGTGAGTTGAGAAATAAATACCTTTGTAGATTCCCCTTTGCATAAGCAAAGGCTAATCACCCAAAGAGAGGGCCTTCATTCCTTGCATCTTAGATCCATGGATTTGGATGGATGAAAAGGTTTCTCCAAGTTCCCAAAATTGAAAACCTCTAAGTCTCCACACCAAGGCATATTGTAGAAGAAATGAGTGACCTTGGAGGAGTTTGATTGCTAGATGATCCCTCCAAGGTGGCTGAAATTTTAGAGAGAAAGGAGAGCTTGTGTTCTCATCCTTTCCCCAAAAATTACCCTTAATGAATTTTGGCTATAAAGTCATACTTATTCCTTAATTCATTTGAGTGGCAAACTTGTAAATAAGTCCAAAACCACTCCTTCTTTAACATGGGATTTATTGGGCTATTTGGGCCTTTGTGAATCATTATTCATTAAGTTGTCACACAACTTAAGTCAATGGACTTGACGTTCGAAGCCCATTGGGCCTTAAGGTCCAAAACTATCCCGAGGTCTTTTAACGAACTTATTCGTTTGATTAATAATCATATTAATTAATCCTTGCCATAAATAATTAAACCATTTAATTATTCTTACTCATCTCCGTTGAATCTTCAATCTCTACCTTACACGGTGTACGATCCATTAGGTTCCTTTTAGCGAGGCAGTGGGCGATTCAAACTCTTTCAAATCGATTGTGAATTGGAACTTACTTTCAATTCTCCCGTTAGTGATAATACACTTTTAGGGCTTCCACAAACCATGGTTGACGCCTAGCAGCATGTCATGGTTACCCAAGCTAATCAGAAGAGGTGGAGAACCTATTCAGTTTTAGGATTACAAATGCAATACGGTCTTTCTCTAATACAATACTCTTGACCACATTGTTTGGTTTGATAGTTTATTCATGTCTACTATCCAATGTGAGTCTTGTGTTTATATGATTACCTTGAATGTGATTTGGAACACATTCCTAAATCTCATTCATACTTTGGCCAAAGATTCTTAATCATATCATAGAGTATTCTCCCTCAAATAGTTTGAAGGTTAGAGATCCCTTGTTGCACATTCACTTGCCTCCATGGCTAAGTGGCTTAACCCCAACGATGCCGTGGACACCCTCCTGATGGAGTGACTTTGACATAATCAAAGATTAAGGACCTAACCACAAGACAACTGTGATGCCTCAGGTCAAAAGACTAATTTGCATTATCCCAACCATGAGTTCTCATGTGACATGAATATGAGAACTCTTCGTTGATCGTGTTCAGTGAACTCATTCTCTATTGAGCACCTACGTACTTGTCTTGATGTCACACACACCAATGACTCGAGACTAGTCACTCTCCCTGAGAGAAGACATAGCACGTACTGATCTTAACGGACTGTCAATGCCCAATTGACAATCCTATGATCAGGAACGTTTAGGATGTGTCAACGAAAGAATGGTCTCATGAATCTAACTTCTTTAGATCTCATTCTTCCAATCACATATTCCTTGGACTTATCGTTTAAGCATATAACATTTATATGAGACGGCTCAAACAATAATGTTTGCCCTTAATATTAAACTAGATTAGTTTAACATGTGAAATGTCCATAAAGTATCATCATATGATTGGTTTTAGGGCACATTTCCAACAATCTCCCACTTGCACTAAAGCCAATCAGCTTAGTCATCAGTGATGATACCTCTTCTGTAGTCATTTCATAAATGGCTGAGTAGTAGGCCTAGACAATGGATATCTATATGTTATCCATAGAAGCAACCTTGAGAATAACGACGTCACCATTATACATGATTCTCAATCATGTGGTTCAGTCTCTCATTTGAGTTCGGACCTTGATGAGACCTTGATTCCCTGGCTTGAGCTATCGCCCCATTAGTGTCATACACTTTCTGGTTGGAACCGAATAGAGAGTTCATAAATGAACTTTCCCATCCAAACAACATTGTTGTAAACTTCTATATGGCAATATATTTTGCATTCATAATGGAACACACTAAAGTCATTACTTTAATGTTTCCATCCAAATATCCTTTTAGTCATAATAAAGAGATATCTGTTCATCTCTTCATTCATAATGAAGAAATATCCAATGATGGATTAGATTCATAATCTAATACATTTACACTTCCATTACGTTACTCTAATTCTTTCTCAATTATTGAGTAATATATCCTTTAGTATTTCTCAAATACTTAAGGACTCACTTGACAGTTGCCATGGTTCTGATCCTGGGCTTGCATTGATATTGTCTTGTACCTTTCTAGGTACATCTTATATCAATGTTTTTCATACAATATGAAATACATAAATCACCTTTCTGCTTATGCATAAAGGATTCTATTTACGCATTATTTCTTTGGGAGTCAAAGGGTACATTCCCTTTGAGAAGAACAATTTCCTAGTCTCACTAGAATTGTCATTCTAATTGAAGTTTATCATCAAATGAGAAACTTCCTAGCATCTCTTGTCTATTTTAGGGATTGATATAATCCAATTATATCTTGAAATATATCATTATAGATTTCCATTCCATTATATAGACTATATCTCCCATATACATTCTATCGTTATAGAATAACTTTAACGAAGAAGTACTCTTTTCATTTCCAAAAAATTAATATATCATATATATATATATATTTAAATTTAGGAATACGATTAACTCCCACTAATCTTTTGTAAACCTAGTAAACAAAAGATTCATTTACATCTTTATGAGAAATCAAACAATTGATCTTTTCTCATAAGACGCTTATAGCTCCCACTAGCTTGCTAAGATCCATGATGGATGGATCTCTACAACTAACCTGTCTTGTGATTTATAGTTTTAGACATATATTATCAAGACTATCTTAATAATGGTTTCGGAAACCCATATTATGTCCAAACATTAAATCACCATTTAGTTGTAGCTAGCAATCTTCGAATTAATTGAAACCAAGACTACGTCAAAGATGGTTTCTTCAAAGTCAACCATTCTCTTTGAGTGTAGTCACCTTAAGCTACCAATTAGCTATGAAGGTTTCATTATTTCGGGTCAAATGGTACTTTACCATTTCCTTGAGTATATATCGTATATACACTCAATGTAGTCATAAGGATTTTCATTCTTATTTCTTTCGAATTAAGAGGTGCAACTCTATGACATAGTCATAAAGTTCAAACCATTCAACTGAGACGGTTTATAAATCATTCTGGACTACCTTGGAGCTTGTGGTATAGGAACTAGGTTGTCTTAGAAGTATATATCATATATATATGGCTAATTGATAATGTCCAACGAACTAAATCTTATTCATGTTCATTCTTCTCCTAATGGAGAAATTCATTATCTTACGATGCTATTTTCCTTGATATTTTTCAAGGAAATTAATCTAAAGTGTTACTTTTTCCTTGGATCAAATCTAAGGAGGTAAATACTTTAGACGTCTTACTCATCAACTTACATTTCTTGAATTCTTTGAAACCTTTTGCAAAGTATTCGGACTTGTGTTTATTCAAAATAAACTGTAGTCCAACCGAGAGTGATCTTCGGTGAATGTCATACAACATGAGTAGTTTTATGTTGTGGACAAGTGCCACTAACATCTAAGTGAATTAACCTCAACAACTTTGTGATTCTTTCTTCTTTCCAAAAGAATAAAGATTCGAACATTTCGCCTCTATACAATTTTAACAAGAAGGTATTGGATCCGGATCTAACGATCCAAAGCATCCATCTATGACCAACTCGTAACTTATGTTTTAGAGGTATCACAACTCAGTTGGGATTAGTCACTACCTTGCAACCTTTTGGGTTTTAAGTATCATCGTATTCTAAACAGTTAAACTACCACATCATCTCTACTATAGAGACAACCAATTAAATTACAATAATCTAATTATTGATTAATAAAGAACAATGTTTTGTCAAACAAAACATTTATCCATCTCTACTATAGTGACGGATTTAAGTTCCTTAAAATTGGAATGTAAAGACAATCTTTAGTATTTTCCAATTTCTTTGGTAGTTCATATGAGGAAGTAAGTACAATCCGCTTTCGTAGAGATCTATATTTTATTCACTTTCCGAATGTGAAGTACTTTCTCTTCTCTCATTAATCTTCTACTTTTTATTAGCACACTTTTACAACAATTGTAAAACATAGTTACTAATACAGAATCAAGCATTCAAGTAGAAGAACCAACTGTTTTGAACTATTTCAAGAACATATTACAACACCTTCGAAAGGTGTGTTCTTGACACTTGCAAGACATTTCTTGCAAATACCCCTTCCAATGTCCATCCTTTCATAAAGAAAGTTTGTTCCCTTGGAGTTATTTTGCCTTCTTCATTTGACTTCTCCTTTGACTACAATAGTCATGGTCCCTAAACTCCCACTATCTCTCTTGAAACTTATTTCAATTGTGTTATACACATCAAACAATTTGGAGAGTGTGTGGTTATTGTTCACTTTATAGTTTACAATAAACTTAGTGAACCATTAGGATAGGGACACAAAGGTGAAGTCCTTGCCTAGTTTCAGTCTCGTTAA
Source organism: Pyrus communis (assembly GCF_963583255.1). Classification (NCBI taxonomy): domain Eukaryota; kingdom Viridiplantae; phylum Streptophyta; class Magnoliopsida; order Rosales; family Rosaceae; genus Pyrus; species Pyrus communis. Next base: position 17,449,978 of record NC_084808.1, on the reverse strand, counting down.
GTGTTTTGACACTTCAACATTCAATGATTCAAAATCATCATAAGTCCATGTTGATGGACTATTTTTGTCAACCAACCATTATGTTCTCAACATAATTACAAACTTTCAAGAGTTGTTCAAGGCAACTCTCATTTCTTCATACAACAATTTGTAAGTGAAGAATCATGGCACATAAAGTGTCCATGCCCTTGTGCTTACTTCTCAAGTTCCTTGTTCGTGTAACAAAGAGACAAGCACTAGAGTTTGCATTGTCCTCTTCATGGTAGACTTATCTAACATGTTCTTCCATTGATACATTATCAATAGGAAGATTGTGAGGATGAGACTACTTAGGCACTTTTACAATCCATTCAAGACAATCTATGGGATTGTGGTACTAAGTCCGGAAATTAAAGCATTCGGCTTTTCTTTGTCAAGTTTTGGATAGCGTTTGCAAATATATTGGTAAACAAATACATAACGAATATAAATTGATTGATTTTAAGCCATTTGATTCGGGTCTTTAAATCAAATAGCACCACCCACTATTTTTGGCAAATTCCATATCCCTCATCGGAATTCGAGAGTTTTGGAGGAAACTCTTAGTAGGGTATGGGAGGCTCACTATTACCAAGCCCACCTCACGATGATACGATGTTGGCTAGCATTAATAATAATGAGAGAGTACGCTTACTCATTTGCATCTCTTGCAAGTACCAATCTTATTTAGCCTCTAGAGAATGTTGCCTCACAATGATATGATATCGGCGCCATTGCACTTAGTTAAGATATTCCCACCATGCTTAGTTCATGAAGGGGTTCAAGAATAGCCTCACAATGATATGATGTTGGCCATCCTCGTTGCCTACACTCACCTCATCATATGCGTATAGACTCCTCCTGAGTGTAAGCATGCACTTTGTACTCCCCCATGATAGGGTGAAGCCGGTGTACAAGTCACAAACGATTGGAGCCTACCACGGTGGAAGGCCACGAAGAGATATTCAAAGCATCTCTCGCTTATCAACTTAATAATGGTTTGGTTGAGGGTTTTAGGTCTCATCACATAAATATTCATTTTAATCTAATTAAAACAATTTTGATCCTATTACAACTATTGGTCCATTTGATTGATTTAGTTGTATATAATACTCCCACTAAGCTTTTAAAACGGTTTTTAAAGCAAGAGTATATGATACTACTAACATAAGGTTTGCATTCATTGATGGACTATATAGTTGCCTTAGGGCCTTAGGATGACTATGAACCTTTGATTCGATTCAACACGAGCCTAGTGTTGAATCTCGGTCTAGGGATGGTGATTGATTTTAGTTACGCGTTTAATCACATTAAGACGTGTTGTCTTATTGGGCGTTGGACCCAACTACTCCAATTTCATGCATATCGAATAAAACAAGAAAGGAGTACTTCAAAGTAAATAAGAGCTTATGCTCTTTTACAACAATTGATCAAATCAAATTACTTTAAAGTAAAGAAGAGCTTATGCTCTTTTACAACAATTGATCATATCAAATTACAACCAAAATTTAATCTACTCATTCCCATGGTTCAAACAAATTTGAAACGGCCATTCACATAGCTCAATTATCGTAGGCTTAGGTTCATAATCACCATTTCTTTAATTAATTAACGCTTTAACTAATTAAACTTGAATGCAACATTTTCATTTGGTTTTTGTATCCATAGAATTGATTTAAATGGAGCTAAATGAAATGAAAATCCAATTCTCATTTAAAGAGACAAAACAATTTTGTTCTTTACCTAATTTGGGCCAAAATGCTATGACCTCAACTTTTGGGCCATTTTGCAAAACTTAAACTTTTGGGGTCACTTTGTAAAAACACAAAAGTCCACTACTTCATGTAATTACAACTATAACCCAAAAATTTCCACAAAAGCTAAAACTTCATTAAAGGAGCAAAACAATTTGTCCTTTTAGTGATTTTGGACCTTTACGTAAAAACGTAAACTTTTGGGTCAAACTACAAATACACAAAAGTATCAAAACTTTATGTAATTGCATAAAAGCCCCACAAGGACCCTAATTGAGTAGGGTGGCCGGCCATTGAAGCAAAGTAATAAAAAAAATTTCAAAGTTTTTGTAAGTGGGGTGGGTGAAATGGAATAAATCATTACACACCTACCCACTAAAATTTCTTTAATCTTTCAAAATAAATATCTAATATATTTAAACATAAGAAATATTTCAAAACAAAAACTTTATGAAATAAATCAAAACTTTGAATCAAAACACCAAACCTTTTGTTCTTGGCAAGAACATATCAAGAACAATGAAGAACATCCATGAAAACCCATAAGAGCTCCATGAACATTCTTCACCCAAAAACATACCAAAACCACTCAAACTTAAGGGAAATAACATACAACCATATTAGGGTACATAGGGGTTCCAAAAGTCACTTTAAAACACTTTTAACAAGTCAAACAAGAACCCAAAAATCCACCCTTTGGATTTGGCCGAATTTCCCCAAAAAACATGGCACCAAATTTTAGCTCCAAAATTCATGCTCATATGAACTACATCTACAACATTTGAGATGGCAAATTTTCTAACAAAATTTACATTCAAAGAAGCAAGAATAAAGCTTGTAACAATTACAACATTCAAATCACAAACTATGAACTACAAAACCCAAAAGGATTCACCAACTACTAGACTTAGGCTCTTGATACCACTTGAAGGAAGATTTGTGAAAAACAAGTTCATTTGAGCAACATCAACAACATGCAATTAACAATTAAAAGGCGGAATCATGTTTATATGCACTCAAAAACAAAACTTAACCCATGAACTTCAAAGCCTAGTAGATAGGTGAACCAAGACTCAACTCAAAACAAAGTGAGTTGAGAAATAAATACCTTTGTAGATTCCTCTTTGCATAAGCAAAGGCTAATCACCCAAAGAGAGGGCCTTCATTCCTTGCATCTTAGATCCATGGATTTGGATGGATGAAAAGGTTTCTCCAAGTTCCCAAAATTGAAAACCTCTAAGTCTCCACACCAAGGCATATTGTAGAAGAAATGAGTGACCTTGGAGGAGTTTGATTGCTAGATAATCCCTCCAAGGTGGCTGAAATTTTAGAGAGAAATGAGAGCTTGTGTTCTCATCCTTTCCCCAAAAATTACCCTTAATGAATTTTGGCTATAAAGTCATACTTATTCCTTAATTCATTTGAGTGGCAAACTTGTAAATAAGTCCAAAACCACTCCTTCTTTAACATGGGATTTATTGGGCTATTTGGGCCTTTGTGAATCATTATTCATTAAGTTGTCACACAACTTAAGTCAATGGACTTGACGTTCGAAGCCCATTGGGCCTTAAGGTCCAAAACTATCCCGAGGTCTTTTAACGAACTTATTCGTTTGATTAATAATCATATTAATTAATCATTGCCATAAATAATTAAACCATTTAATTATTCTTACTCATCTCCGTTGAATCTTCAATCTCTACCTTACACGATGTACGATCCATTAGGTTCCTTTTAGCGAGGCAGTGGGCGATTCAAACTCTTTCAAATCGATTGTGAATTGGAACTTACTTTCAATTCTCCCGTTAATGATAATACACTTTTAGGGCTTCCACAAACCATGGTTGACGCCTAGCAGCATGTCATGGTTACCCAAGCTAATCAGAAGAGGTGGAGAACCTATTCAGTTTTAGGATTACAAATGCAATACGGTCTTTCTCTAATACAATACTCTTGACCACATTGTTTGGTTTGATAGTTTATTCATGTCTACTATCCAATGTGAGTCTTGTGCTTATATGATTACCTTGAATGTGATTTGGAACACATTCCTAAATCTCATTCATACTTTGGCCAAAGATTCTTAATCATATCATAGAGTATTCTCCCTCAAACAGTTTGAAGGTTAGAGATCCCTTGTTGCGCATTCACTTGCCTCCATGGCTAAGTGGCTTAACCCCAACGATGCCGTGGACACCCTACTGATGGAGTGACTTTGACATAATCAAAGATTAAGGACCTAACCACAAGACAACTGTGATGCCTCAGGTCAAAAGACTAATTTGCATTATCCCAACCATGAGTTCTCATGTGACATGAATATGAGAACTCTTCGTTGATCGTGTTCAGTGAACTCATTCTCTATTGAGCACCTACGTACTTGTCTTGATGTCACACACACCAATGACTCGAGACTAGTCACTCTCCCTGAGAGAAGACATAGCACGTACTGATCTTAACGGACTGTCAATGCCCAATTGACAATCCTATGATCAGGAAGGTTTAGGATGTGTCAACCAAAGAATGGTCTCATGAATCTAACTTCTTTAGATCGCATTCTTCCAATCACATATTCCTTGGACTTATCGTTTAAGCATATAACATTTATATGAGACGGCTCAAACAATAATGTTTGCCCTTAATATTAAACTAGATTAGTTTAACATGTGAAATGTCCATAAAGTATCATCATATGATTGGTTTTAGGGCACATTTCCAACATCGATAGCTAAAGCAATTTTCCAAAAATGACTCCTAGCAGACCACTCGTTATTCGGAGAATTAATCATGAAAGAAGATCAAACTCTGGCTAACTCTTTCGCTCTGGCAGAGAAGCATGCACTTTGGGACGAGTTTTGCCGATGCACATTCAAGACAAATTCGAGCGATCTTGAATATGAAGTCCCCCACTACTCTGAAAGAGAATCAAGGTCTGACTGGACGAGTAGCCACATCTAAAGTAGCAATAAGCTCTACCATTATACGAGAAAAGTTGGGGCTCGACTACCTGTATTCCATATTTCAAAAGTTTTCCTCAATGCTACCAGAAATTCAAAAGCTAACTTTGGTAATAGTTGTTGCAATCCGGAAGCTCAAGTTTTACTTTCAGATGCACACGGTCATCCACATGACGTACTATTTCGCCCAATCCAGACACGCGATGATAAAGGCGTAGACATTCGCGGATGCAAAGTTTTTAGACGAACGCAATAACTCGGCCCAAAAGGCATGCCAATGGCAGACAGATACTGGAAGGAAACACTCGAAAGTAAGTTTTGTCCTCGTCGCCCCAAAAGATTCTACATATGAGCAACATGTACTGGCAGTTCAACACCATCTCCTGTTACGTGTCACACAGCCCCAACCAGCCCTTACTCCATAATTCAACTCTAAAGCGGCCCGATACCTGTAGTTGAGCATTTCCTTTTATGTGTAACATGGCCCCAACTCTATGGCTCCCTACCGCGTCTTCACGCCTAGCTTAGGTGACCCAACAAAGCGACTTAACAATACTCCGGAGGCAGCCGAGCATGCCTTAGCCATGTCTACTTCGCTCGATGGAGACTTCTGGCATTTTCACGTCAACAGCGCATCCAACTACAAAGGCTCGAACGCAAGCATGGTCCTTGTCACCCTAAATGGTTCGATGCTCGAGCAGGCGATCACTCTAGGCTTCAAAGCATCCAACAACGAAGTAGAGTACTAGGCCCTACTAGCAGGCCTCCGAATGGCAAAAGACTTGGCAGTGAAAAAGCTCACAATTCATTCTAATTCCCAGTTAATCACTAGCCAGACTACTTGAGGCATTTTAGACTTACACCCTTACTCAAGTTCTGCAGGCAGACAAAGCTCTTGGCCTTGATCTAAGATGTTGTTTGTTTTGTAGGTGCAATTTTGTCCAAGAACAAGGAGGAAAAAATTTGCATCCATAATAAACAAAGGGAAGCAAAGAGAAAAGGGAAGTTCCAAGATCCGATTAGTGCACAAATTGCTACCGGTTTGCAAGATTGATCGAAAGCCATAACTGATGCAGGACAGAACCAAGGGTATCGAGGATAGTGGAATAGATAACTTGGGATTCGCTAACCAAGGGTATCGAGGAAAGTGGAATAGATAACCTGGGATTCGCTCAACCAGGGGCAATAGAGCTTGCTCACGTTGCTAATCGTAGATTCACTCACACGACCAAGCCAAATGCTTGATTTTAGAAGGAGAAACAACTCACTTTAAATGCACAAAGCAAATAATATTTTAATTCATTCAAGTCTTCCATTCAAGACTTCCTAGTACAATATTTATAAGGGTTTACAAATTAATTGACCTCAGGTTTCTACAACACCTTTACAACTTCCAAAATAGCTTAAAAAATTCCCAAATAATTAAAATACAAAACCTTCGTTATTCCAAAGCATATTAAGGGTTTCAAATTGTTTTCTTCAAGGCCTGCCTCCTGCATCAATAACTCTTGGGAGGAAAAAGCGGCCCAAATGCGTTTGGTCATTACGCACGAAGGGAATAGGGATCAAGAAAGGTTCAAAAGTAATTTAATGATGGAAGACCTTAACAAATACACTCCAGAGAGGAAGAAGTTCTTACATGATAAGCAAAAGGAAATTTTGTGAAGGCATGCCACAAGGAGTATATTTCAAGATGATGGTTCATCTCAAGGCTATATCCCAAGTCCACCACCAAGTTAAGATTGTGGATATCATTATTAAGTTTATGTAGCTTATGAATTATCGATTGTATTAAGTTTATGTGGTTTATTAATTGTCGTTTGTATTAAGTTTCATGTATCGATTTAGTGATTTTTCAATATTTATCGGAATTTAAATATTTTTAGGTTAAAATGTTTATAAAATTAATTTAGGATAGTCTACATAATTTTTTTAAAAAAGTTAATTTAAAAAAAAAAGCCTAAATTCATTTTTTAATAATCTGGGGCTAAAATTTTAGGCCTGAAGAATTAGAGCAGAAGAGCTGTTTCTAGGTTCAAACCTAAATTTTCGGGACTAAAAATTTTAGGTTTTAGGCCAATGGTTAGAGATGGTCTAATCCATTTTACATCATGTAACTTTTCAGTTTTTGAAAGAACTTTTTTTTTTTTTTTTTTTTTTTTTTGAAACTAAAACTAAAAAAAACTAAATTAATTTAATCACCATTAGTAATACAACAGACTTCCTTGAACCTATTTGACCATCATAAGTTGGTCCAATACTATTAGTTTTTTTTGCCTTCTAAATTGCTTTCTGGTTCTTTTTCTTATTAATTGTACAACAATAATATCTTGTTTGATCATTTAGTCTCTTTATGGAATTTAACTTATGCAATATAAATAAATAAAAAGCTTAGCCCACATAATAAAAGAATCCTAACTCCGTCCTTGCAAACGACGAATAGTTTTTGTTCGTAAAAATATCTAATTCGAAATCAGCTTCACGATCCACATGTAAAATCAAATCACTACAAAATAAAATACTGAGAATAAGTAGTCTAAATTACACTTTCTTACTAGGTTTAGGCGAATGATCAAATCTTAAGATAAGATTATATATGCCAGAACATTGTTTAATGGTCAAATGTTAAGATAACATTATATAGGCAAATGATCAAATCTTCAAATTAGCCATAAATAAATCGAAGGCAAAGGCCAACCACATCTCTGAGTGAGTTTGTTAATGATAATAATGGTCCACAAGAAATGATTAATGGAAGATTATTTATATCATAACAGCACTTGTGGCAGTTCCTTAAGAACAGTTTTTTTATTTTATCATTCAGATTAGGAAGGATTTATTTGACTTTCACTTCAATAATACTATATATATATGTGAGGGTGTCAAGTGTCGATGTAAATTTTCGCTGTCTTCAGTCTTGACGAAAATGAATGCCAATTGATCTCCGATGCTTAAGTTAGTCTCCCTAAAAAGAGTGAGTGTTTAGGGTTTTTTGTGTATAGAAAGGCTCTCCCCTGTTTTTGGTGGAGGAATGAGGTATTTATAGGGAGTATGGCCGACCTTTAGGGTAGGATTTGGTGAGAATATTTCCAAGATGGTGTGTAAATAATATCTTGGAATAATTGTGAAGATATCCCAAATTAAATGTGATTGGGATTACTTACTTAAAAAAGTTTGTTTTCAATTAGGAATGCATTAAAAATAGGATTTAGTAATTAATCTTATCTTCAATACCCTTGACTTTTTCTTGCCACGAGCAGGGAGCATTCAGCAGTCATAGTCTGCTGCTTGCATGTCCTAAGATGTTGAACTGCACATGGGATACCCTGCTCATTTAATAAGGCAATCTTGTCTTTCTAGGCTAAAAGTCCACGTGTCGCCTCCAGGATTTTTGGGATTATTTTTGGCTCCACGTGAAGGTTAAAGGGTTCCACATTGGTGAAAGGAGAAACACTGCAAAAGTTTATAAGTAAGTTGGGCGTCACAATATTGCCAATTAACTTTATGGTAGAACCTCAACTTCCTTCATTTGTAATAAAACGCACACACCGGTGCTTAATTAACAATACACTAAATTACAACGGTAATAATTGTACATATAAAGCAAGGTATAGACTTGATATAGCGAAGGAATCAAAGATTGTCAATCATCACAAGGTGGCCTAGTGGTTGGAGACAAATTTTAGGCCCATATTTTACAAGACATGTTCTTGAATCGATTTCTAATGATAGTGAATCACACAATGGTGACCAGAAAAGGTTGAAAAGCCTATATGAGTCTTATCGACCTCCAACAATAGATTACCGTGACGAAACCTCGAGCTGATCCTTTTTTCATAAAAGAAACAAAGGAATCAAATATTGTATTATGTTTGGATTGATAAGGACATTTAAAGACATAAAAAAACTTTTAAATTAATTGTTATAAATGTACTATAACAACAGTACTAATTAACTACCGATCAACTGCTAAAGCACTGCAAATGTTCTACAATAATACTTTCAATGGCATGCATCTAGGCTTAGTCTGTGTATGGAATAGATTATGGGATAGCACCTCTATGCGTTCTTTTGGTTGATATATCAACTCTAATAAACTCTCCTTAATCGTTTTGTCCTTTGTTATCACTCAAATGACCCACTAGTTCCTCATTTTGATCTCTGAGTTTCAAAATTGATCAATGTAGTTCCCAACTTGTGTTGGAAATTATATATTATAATATGAAATATTGTAATATATAATTTTAATAATTGAATGAAAAATATTGTTAACCAATTTCTTAGAAAGGTTATGTTGTTTAGGTGTATTCCCTTAATAAGTGATGTATATTTATAAATGAAAAGTTACATCTCTTTAATAAATAGACATTGGATTCTATATAAACCCATGAAAACATTGGTATTAAATATAAAAAAAATTAGAGTTAATTTTTACTCTTAATAGGGTTTCCCCACTTTGTTTCTCTCATGTTTCATGTGTCAAGTTCCGAGTCGTGTCTTGAGAATACAGAATATATAAAGTTCGCCAGAGTCTGAAGATTGAAGTTCTTTGACTTTGGATTATATATTGTTGAATCCTGGGAGATGGACGCCTACCGAACTACAAGCACAAGAGTAGGGGCGAAATTCTATCTTTAGGACATTCCATTTATGCAAGCCTCAATCTCCAAGTTTGTCAGTTATTCTAACTTTCTCTCTAGTTGTTTATATTAATCTCATATATAATTGATGTTGTGAATTTCTTTATGATTATTATCATTGAAATTATATTGTTATTTTTCATATTTTCTAATATTGCTTCAACAACTTGCACTGTTGCGCATCATTGTAATCCTTCCGTTTTGTAACTCCATGGACCAAAATGAGGATTTGGCTGGATCTCTCAATGACTTTTTCTTTTAAAAATATAGTTAATGGAGTTAATTTCTAACCGAGTAATAATCTACAAACCAAATCAGCAGTTTATATCATACAACTCAGTGCTAAATCTATGCTTAGTATTGGACATTTTAACTTACCTCTTTCTAAGAAAAAATTTCCCTTAAAAACCAAATAAGCACTAAGAGCTTATGGTTAGAGAGAAAACGTACATACAATGTGAATATCACTTTTAGCATAGATTATACACGCGCTCATATCCCTTATGAATTATTATGGTTAAGTAGTGGTATTACGTAGTGTAACCATCATAATTCATATCCCTTATGAATTATTATGGTTACACTAAAAGCCCCTTCCTACCACAATAATTCATCCTCATATTGGTTATGCATACGTCGTCGACTTATTTCCTCTGTTGAATGGCAAGTTAGTATTATGTATTTCTGTCCACAACAGGATTAAGGTCCACTCGAACAATTGTAAAATGATAAATAAAAATTACTACGGAATATAGGAGTACGTACAAATAAAATACAATCAAACAATGAAGTTCTTATCTTTCAAATGAGCAGTGCATGAATTAACTGATGATAACTTGTTATTCAAACAAACTTAAGCCTTCTAAGTAACAGAACATGTCAACTAGATTTTTTTAAATGAAAAACACGAGGATGATATCTTATAAATATTTAACAACGAAATTTATTGTTTTTTTTTTTTATCAAACGAAATTTGTTGTTTTAATAAAATTTTGCACATGACACTTGGTTTTTTTTTTTTTTTTTCTTTTGTGCGTTTACCACTCAAACTAGGAAAAGAAGAGTAAATTTAATATAAGTCGAATTTTGTAATTCATTATGTTTTATTCACTATGTTGGGTTATGTCCATTCATTGATTATCCACATAAATTTATTTTCATTAAATTGTGGTAAATGACATCTCTTATTTAATGGATTATTTAGGAACAATTAAGCTAAGGGAGAGATGATGGACTTAGCCTCATAATTGGCTAGCAATTAATGTTGTTCAAATTCGCCTTTGGTGAAAATCGAACCTAAGACCTCTCACTTACAAGTAGGTCTGGCAAACGGATCGTGTTTTCGGTGTTTCGTGTCGTTTTTGTGTAAAACATGTTATCTTAACGGGTCCTTAACGGGTTAGGTCACTTTACCCAACAGGTAAAATGACCCAACCCGTTATGACCCGTTAAGAAAAACATTTTTTTTCTTCTTAAATTTGCAGATACCATATTACCATATAAATATTATTTCAAAACATAAAAACATATTTGTCGTTAAATACTACATCTACACTCCAAAATAATAGCCTAATAAAAAAGCACCAATACACTAATAATCTACTATAAAAATATCAAAAGTGCAAGAATACGCTAAATAAAAGAGAAGTTTACTGAAATAATTACGAAAATAAATAAAATAATAGTACTATACCATATCAAAATATATTACCTTCTTTTCCAAACTTTTAAAAGGAAAACTAATGAAAATGACTTGAAAACTTTGAGTTTTAACGGCAATGACAAAATAAAGGGTAAAGTGAATAGTACCAGGATTGACTTTTTAGCGTAAAAATGTGGTTTTTCGTTAAATTAAACAGTACCAGAAACTTTTCGTTAAAGTTCCCATTTTTTAAATTTAGTTTAATATATACATATATATATATATATATTTATATATATATATATATATATATATAATTATATGTACATGATTGTATATATAATTAGGCTAAATAGCCCAAAATGGTCATTGAGATTTGCATAACACATCAATTTGGTCCCTGAGATTGAAAATCAATAGAAATGGTCTCTAAGATTGTCCACCATCCATCATTTTGGTCATTCCGTTAAAAACTCCGTCAAGTGTCCTCGAGCTCTTGGCTGGAAGTTTGGGCAATTTTCAAAGCTTTGTAACTCAATCGTTTCTTAATCAAATTTGACCCATAATATATCAAAATGAAGATATGAAAGTGTAGAACAAGATTATATCTATTTGGAAGGCCAATGGTTGCCAGAGATGGCCGTAAAATAGCCTCAAATGTGATTGGTCTGCTGGAAAACTGGAAAACTCGCCGAAAACTGGGTAAAATTTAAATGTTCATAACTTCTTCAATACTCAATGAAATCAAGTGATTTAAAAATAAAACTCATACTAATCGACGAGATGAAGAGAATGGTACCTTTCTTGATGGCTAATTCATCGTATTTTGGACGGAAAATGGCTCAAAAGTGGCTAACTATTATCGAGTTAGTCACTTTCGCGCTGTTTTCTAGCCAAACCACTGATACTTAGCCGTCGACAAAGATACCATTCTCTTCGTCTCATCGAGAAGTATGATTTTTGTTTTGAATCACTTTATTTCGTTGAGTATTGAAGAAGTTATGAATGTTTAAAGTTTACCCAGTTTCCGACGAGTTTTCCAGTTTTCCCACGGACCAATCAACTTTGAGGCTATTTTCTGGCCATCTTTGGCAACCATTGGGCTTCCAAATAGGTGTAATCTTGTTCTATACTTTCCTATTTTCATTTTAATGTATAATGGGTTGAATTTGGTTAAGAAACGATTGAGTTACGAAGCTTTGAAAATTGCCCAAACTTTCAGCCAAGAGCTCCGTGACACTTAACTGAATTTTTAACGGAATAACCAAAATGATGGATGGTGGACAATCCCAGGGACCATTTCTATTGATTTTCAATCTCAGGGACCAAAGTGATGTGTTATGCAAATCTCAGAGACTATTTTGGCTATTTAGCCATATAATTATAATAGTATTTGTGGGGGTACAAAATGATTAAATAAACATTTTGCTTATTGTGCATTACGTTACCCACATGTATACCTGGACCAACTCGTTATCTTAACAGGTGCTTATCGGGTTATCCGATAACGATCCGATTCGTTATCATGTCAACTCGATAACCTGTTACTTTTGTGTCGTTTTGTGTCGGACTAACGGGTTGTATCAGAAATTGTCAGGCCTACTTACAAGTGAAGAGGAATACCACTAGACTATAGTACTAAGTGACAAAACTTTTTTTTAGTACATCAATATTTTTACACTATAAGGAGGAAGAGTTTGGCTAAGCCACACAATAGCAAGTGACGTCATGATTTTTTTTTATAATTATCTTTACATTTACAAGTTTACCTTTCTATTATTGAAAAATAAGTCTCTATATTCATATTTTTCTTTCGTCTACTTTTTCTTCTTGGTCATTTTTTTCTCATTTCCTTCTCCTTCATACCCGTGTCTATCTTTCTCTCTCTCTCCTCCTCCTTCTTCGTCATTTTCACTCTCTTTCTCTATCTCCTCCTTCTTCCTACCTTTCTCTCTCACCTCATCCTTCTTCGTCTTTGCCTCTCCTATTTCTTCTTTATCCTTCTTTCTCCCTTCTCTTTTTCTTCTTCATATTGTTCACTAGATTTATGAGTTTTATTAGAACAATTGAGATTTTAGATTTTTATTTTTATTTTGTATTTTTTTTTAAATGTTTGATTGATTTGGATGTATGAATTTTGAAATTGATCTTGCATAACTGCTGAAAATTTTGAAATTGATCTTGCATAAATGCTGGAATTGTGAAATTAATCTTGTAGAAGTGCTGGAACTTTGACACTGATCTAGCAGAAGTGCTGAAATTTTGAAATTGATCACGCCGAAGTGCAAAAAATTTGAAATTGATCTTACATAAGTGATGGAATTTTGAAACTGAACTTACAGAAGTGCATGAATTATGAAACTGATATTGCATAAAATGTTGAAATTGATCTTGCAAAAATTCATTTATATCGATCTAAAATTAGTTTGAAGTTTTTATAGATGATGTCGGTTTGTAGTTTTGTCTTGGTTAAGTAATAAGTCTACTAGATCTTCTCTCTCCTTGAAATGATTCAAAACTAATGAAGTTCTATGAAATGTATTTTGTGTTTTTGTATTTATTGGTAAAGCTCCCTATCATAATTTTACTATTAAAGATAAGAATTAAATTATTTCTCATTCATAACTCTTTCTGCACCCCGTGTGTTGAGGGGTATGAATTATGATATGGGCTTTTACTGCTTGGTGTCTGCATGTCATAAATTTACGATGTACCTTGTGCACCTTAAACGAGCAAAAATGTACAGGTTCATTGTGTTAAATAATCAATGTTGTAGGAAATACACACATATACACACACACAAATATACACAGACTAGTATGAGTTTTGTAAATGTATGAAGATTAAATGTCTTTGAACTATTTTCACGGTTGATAGTTAGATTGAGTTTTATTTATTTTTTCTGTATATTCTATCTCTACCACATGTTGAATGTATTTAATCAAATTATGGTGTAGGTATCATATATGATGACTTAGAAATTTTTATTAACTATTTTTTTAGGAAAGTGGCTAGATCTTCATATTTAAATATTTAAATTAAAAATATGAATAAAGATGCATAAATCCAAAAGTTTAATTAAATTAGATAAATAAAACATTGGACTAAATCCAATATCAGTTCAAATTTAAGACCTAAATCAAAATACCCCTTATGAAAGTTTGACGACCCGTGTTGCATGATATAACATTTTGTAGTCAATCTCATCAATTCACAAGCAGAATGAAAGTGAAAAACAACAATCAACTCATCACTCATTTAAATCATGTTTATCACATACAATTGGATTGGTTGATTAGGGTTTTTTTTTTTTTTTTTTAATTTCTTTCAAAGATTAGGGTTGTTCAATAATTAACGGTACACAAACAAAAACGTAAAACCATTAAGTTGTTTAACTTTAAGTTTTTGTTTCATACATTCTCTTAATTTCTCCCTCATCCCTCCCTTTACCCACTTTCATCCTTTTTTTCCTTAATATAAACTTGCCTTCTATCTCTAGTTCAAAAAATTGAAGAAGAAATGATTTTCACTCTGAAATTCGTGAAATACTTAGGTTGAACAGTGTGATAAGTCAAAACAAAAATGCCATTAACATTAACCAAAGTTGAGGTGATTTACCTTCTGTCAGGTTATTGAAGAGGGGTGAACGCCCAAGAACTGTAATGTCATTTTGGGATCCAGGGACTCCAAAGAAAGTATGCCAAATCCATGTGTTATACGAGGCAACCGCCTCTAACACAATAGTTGGCTTTCTCGACCTTCCGCTAAAGCCTCTTTGCCATCTGGTGGGACAGTTCTTCCAATTCCAATGCATCCAGTCTAATGGCCTTACCATGCCCGAAAACCCACGGTCTTCAGCTTTGAGAATGAGACGATCCAGATCTTCTTGATTTGGCTCGCGGAGGTACTTCGCTTTGTAAAGCTGAACAATTGTGTTACAAAATTCAACAAGAGTATCAAGGTATGTAGACTCAGACATACCAAGGGTTTCATCCATCGAATCAGTTGGGGAACCATAGGCCATCATTCTAACCTTCTGATGAGGTGAGAAACCAGGGCGACCTTCTTTGTCCAGATCCTATTGAAAGTATGGATTGACATGTTGGACATCATGAAGTAAACGCTCAAAGACATGACGTCTTATCCGGAAGCGACGTCTGAAATCATCTTTTGTGTATATCGAGTTGGCATTGAAGTAGTTGTTCATCAGATTGGCATGCGTCATCGCTCTGTTTCGTGGTTTGTAAGAGTGATTAGCAACAGAGCCACCCCATTAAGGTTGTTCCTTAGTTGGCTGACACACCATGGCCGCAGCTATGGCTGCCACATATTGTGTGTTGCGCCATGCTTCATTTTCGTCATCAGACTCCTCATCTTCTTGTCTCATATGTGCCTATTTTTCTTCCAATTCGGAATTGGATGAGGACCCCCAGTTGGAATTCGAAGAGGATCCAAAGTTGGAATCCATTGTAAACTTGAATTGAAAGAGATTGAATTCAAAGGTGTGTGAATTATAGCCCAATATCCACCCTATTTATAGCCAAGAAAAATTCAAATCGTCAGCTACCCATTGGATTTGAATTTGAATTTTTTTCGGCCAAAATTTAAAAAAAAATATTAAAAAATTCTCAATTTTTTCCTATAAATTTAAGTCATTGTAGTTTTTAAATTTAATTTGTAGTTTTTTAATTTAAGTTGTAGTTTTTAAATTTAAATAATAAATTATGTTTGGCCCTATGACCCTCGGTTGGAGACGATTTTTTGTGACAGGGCTAAAACGAGCCCTATGGCCATTTGGCCCTCGGTTGGAGATGGTAAGAAATATGGCCCTGCACTGTTCATTAAAATATTAATTTCTTGGAGGGCTAGAGGGCTAAAATGAGCCCTCTAGCGCTCCTTCGGTTGGAGATAGTCTAATGGTGGAACTATCGTGTCCCACTCAACAAGGTTCAATGTATATTTGTGAGTAAAGAGGAACTTATATGACACATATATTGTTATTGTGTTGTATTGTGTCAATAAGTCAATAATACAACAAGGATAATGCTTCTGTCCCCCCATAAGAGACCTTACTTGTCCTCTCCACTTAAGATTAACGAACTTTTATTGTTGGAACATCATAATTGGAAATGTTTATTCTCTTTATCAAAACATCATCTCATGCAATAGATAATTCAATTTGGAGATTGTTTAGTCATCCATATGTATTAAACTAATCAACAGTTTTATTAACAAGTAGCATTCTCATGATGAATCATCTATTTTGTTTTATACATATGAATGACTAAAAAATTTCCAAATTGAATAACGTTTTGTATATATCGTTGTTGTTTTAAGGTCAATCTATTCACTTGTCTAGATAATATTTTTCCTTGTTCGCTAATAAATCGACTGATTAAACTCATGTTTCTATAATCAATTCGATCCACCGATTGGATCGAAGGCAAACGCCTACAAAAAGTAATCTTTAAATGATCATGTTGAAAATGAATAATGTTCGGACAATAAAAGTTTGTTAATCGTTAGTAAGAGGACAAGTATGTCCCCTCGTAGGGAAACACAATCATTGTCCATACAGAAATATGTGTAAACTTTCTTTCACATAACATTAACATACAAAGTCGTAATAATAGAGTCCTGGTGTTATAGAACTCATTAGTATTAGTACGTAAGAAGTGCACTGCTAGCTCTTGAGTCCTGAATGTATATGATCGTCCGTAGAGTGGAGTGGATTGTGTAATAATTATTCAACGAAGTGACCCACATCGATTTAGTCCCCTATTGTTTGTATTCACCTCAGCATCTTTGTGGACGATTTAATTTCATGAAATGATGACATATAGAGGGCCACCTAGCGCAGGGGGTCCATATATATCATCCCATGGAAAAAGGTTAATTTGATAAGGTGAAGATGAGACACCACTCAGGAAAATTTCCGAGTAAGTGATCAAAGCAGGGAATTAAATCAGTGGATTAGCCCCAGTTGAAATTAGTATTACTACTAAATGTCAAAGATTTGCGATTGAGATGTTCAGATAATTACTGATAAGACACAAGCTAATCAGAGAAAAAATAAAGAAAGATAATGTGAATACATAATTGACCTCTACATATAGAAATGAAAAAAGGACAGAGATATTATATTACGTGGGTACATTATGTATACGATATAATGGCAGAGCCAGAATTTCAAATAATGGGGTCATGATTTCGACCAAAAAAACTTTAATGGACTATTAACAGCTTACCAACATCTGCTGAAGGCTTATGCCAATATATGTCAACAACTACTATGATACATATGTCGAGACTTGTCAAAGATGACCACAGGAAATTGAAAAGTAATGTGGAAGACTGCCAATGCTTGTCAACTAAGGCATTTCATCGAGTACTTGATGTGCACAATAGAGTTGCAAACAAGAAGAGAGAAAGGAAGACATGATGATATAAAAAATAGAAGAAGAATTAGGAGAATGAGGTAGTTTAGTTTGCTAAAGCTGTTAATAGGGTCAAATACAATACATAAACAAATGTACATAGAATTTTTTTAAGTTATTAGATCGTAGACAATCAATGATTTCATGCTGACTCCACTACTGATACAACAATAATTAATGTACATATCTGCAGAGGAATCGCACGATCAACTCAACTCCTAGGGTTTTATCCCCCTTCCCCTTTCTCTTTGGAAAAGTCTCGTTTGGAAAAGAGCAAAAAATAATGTCCTCGTCTCGCATGTTTCTACCAAAAAACGATAAAATCTAAAATCATGCATGTTTCTACCAAAACAAAATAAAATAAAATGATTCATTTTTGGTTTTCCAGTCCAAAATATTTTTTCTTATGGTTTCTAATTTTATTTGCATGCATAATGCATTACCCATATGGGTCTGAAGATATAGACAGATTCCTTTACTGAAACCCTAGAATCAAATGAGTAGAAGCAGTTGGTGGCACAGCTTCAATGCCACGTGGAAAATCAACCAATTGGGGCCCACCCTCTCCACTAAGGCCTCGTTTGGTGGGTCGTATAAAGGATCATATATGACTATACTAATGGGTCGTATAAAGGATCATATATGACTATACTAATATGGATCCGGTCGTTTGATATCCTTACGTATTAAATAGTCGCCAGATTAATTTAGTCAGTCTGCCTATTTAGTAGGGTATGCATCTGCATAATAAACCTTTTCAAAAGGAGTGGATTATTAGTCTGGTTTCCTTCCCTCTCTCTCGCACTTCGTTCTCCACGACACCTCATCTCGCCATCATCGTTCTTGCCTGCACCATCAACGCCTACAGCTGCCACATCTTCCTCTGCTACAAGAGCCCCAAGGCCTGGCCATCGCGCGTCGAAGGCTCTAAGTCCGATCCGCTCGCTAAGTTCGCATGCGCTCTCAAAGCTCGCAAGAACGACGATGTTGTATTTGACTCCGTTACTCACTTTGTTTCTTTGGAGTTCTGAGCTTCTTCTGCAACTGGGTCTTGCAAAGAAACATGGTGTATTTGCAAAGATGTTCGTGACTGAAATTGCAGTGAAGGAAAACTAAGTCTATGGGTGTTAATTGCAGAGCTTCGGAGTTGGAAATCAGTTGGGGAAGAAGAAGAAGGGAGAGAGAGGGAGGGAGTTTGGGGATGCGGCGGAGAGATATGGGGAACAAAAGAGATGTTTTCAATTTTGTTTTTTAATTTTTTTTAAGTTTGATTTAAATAAAGGAAGATTTTGTTCTTTTTTTAATTTGACCCATTTGGTGGTCGTGAATGTGTAATTTTTTTTTTCCATTAATTATCAATTTTTATCTTAAAAGTAATAATACTTTGAATTCCTTCTATCCGGTATAGTACTAAACACACTATAAATAATACGATCATTAGTCCGATACTATACCAAACGCTCGACTAATTTAGTCAGTACTATCCGATGGCTAATTATCCTATCTGACATAAATAGTCAGTACAGTCTGATCTGCCAAACGAGGCCTAAGTATCATGTCCTTTCTGATTGGTCCACCATTTTTTTCTTAGTTGTTTGTGTAATCAAACCCAATTGCTTGTTAGACCATCTCCAACTCTTAAGTTAAAACTTAAAATTTTTAGATCAGAAAATTTAGGTTTTAACCAGAAACAAATTTTTTGCTCCAACCCTTCTGGGTTAAAATTTTAGCACCAAATTATTAAAAAATGAATTTAAACTAATTTTTTTCTTAAAGTAACTTTTTTAAAAGAAAAAGTTATGTAGAGTATCCAAATTTAACTTTATGAACATTTTAACCTAAAAATATTTAGATTCCGACAAGTATTGAAAAATCACTAACCGACACCATGAAACTATACTATGAAAGAATATGAAACACATAAAAGATATATTTTTTTTTTTTTTTACTGTTGGATTTCATCAAATTAGATCTTAACGGTTGGATTCAATGAATTTATAAATATAAAACTAAAAAAATATACATATATGGTGGACCAACCCTACTAATCCAAAGAATAATCCTAGGCTAAATTTGGCCTATAAATGGGTTTTGAGTTTTAACTCATATTTGCCCCAAGAGTTGAAATTTGAGTTTTACTACAAGGGTTATAGTAGATCTTAGGGTTTGAAGGACTTTGAGAAATCTATTGACTCTATAATCTATATGGATGATTTCGACGAAAAAAAGAAAAAAACTATATGGATAATTAACGATCTATGTAGATGGGTTATATATATATACATACATAATTTCAATTTTAGATCGGGTTTGGACGATAGTTGTAAGATTTGAGTATTAACCGACTTACATTGTGCAGGGCGTGACTTCAATGTTACGTAGCATTTACTGTAACAGTTGTTTTAATTGTTAGATTTGGAAAAAAAAATTTAGATTTTATATTTTCAAACCCATTTATTCATTTTCGTATTATTTAATACCATGTAGTATTGAACAAAAAAAAAATTCACATATTGAAGAAAACCTTTCATTTAATTCTACTTCTCTTATAATTATTGCTGGAAGCATTATTAACACTCAAGCTAAGCTTCATGCATTATGAGGGCATCTTCAATGAGGAAATGAAAATTTAAGATCCAAAAATCATGTTTACATTCCATTTCATATTTCTAGTAGATGTAAGTGAAAGTTCTACTCCAATAGTCCAATAGGAGGTTTGTAAATTTAATATCCAATTTAATTTTCTCTAATTACTTAGTGAGATTGATCACCAAAAGATGTAAAAATAAATACATATTTAAGTTTTATTTACGTCTTCCGACAAAGATGGATAATTACATTTCGCTATTGAGGAATTTTGCAGCAAGAAAATATATAAAATGCCCATTTCATAGTATTTTGCATCTCGTATTAGAGAAAATCCATCCCACTAAGGCATAATTACCCCATCAATTGGGTAAGGCAATTATTGCCTTAGTGAATGTTCAAGCGCATCTTCATCCCAAATAGTAAATTTCCCCGACAATTAGTATTAAAATTTATTTAAAAAATAAAAAAAATACTAAAAGTATCTTCTTTTCTAAAGGTTCTCCTCTCTCTAGAAACCTCCCAAGTGTCTCACTCTCTCCCCCTTTCTATCCCCTCGTCTTCTTTGCCCCTCCTTTTCTCCCTCACCTTTGTTTTCCCACACCACACCAACCACATAAATTTTAGTCACCCAACACATCCAAGAGACGCCTTGATCCCAATCTACGACTCGTCAGAGAGTAAAGATTTGCTCAAGATCGTTGTGTTGAGTAGGAGGAATCTTCCAACAACTCGTTGTCTTCAGTTGGAAAGAACAACGACTCGTCTGATGGGTCATCAGAGGGGGAGGAATCCGGCATCGTATTTGAGTTTCCAGAGCTTGGTTCATCTGAAGGATTGTCTTCAGTTGGAAGGAACATCGCCCTAATTGATGGGTCATCAGAGGGGGAGGAATCTAGCATCGAAAAAAATATATATAACATGACTGATGTCAACTTAACGCTAAATGCACTGAGACGCTAAGGCGGGATGAAATGGCCCGAGTGCTTGGTCCGTGGGTGTTGAGCCCACTGGATAGCCACTGATATGTAGGGGTGGTTCGGTATGAGATCCCATACCGAAACCCTTGTCCCGATTCCCAAACCGAAATTTTTGGGAATCCCAAATTCAATACCAATCCCAAACCAAATTTTCGAGAATCCCAATTTTCGGGAATCCCGAAATAATTTCGGGATTTCGGGACAAATCGGGAATCCCGAAATATATGTATACTGATATGTTCATGCATGCATAATGGTCCTTGCTCCTTTGTTTCCTTGATTTGCCTAGGTATGCAGGAAACTAATATCCACATATGATGCATACAGGGAAGAACACGTCAGGTAGAAATGTCCTAAACAAGACAATAAGGTAATGAATCGCAGTTTGCTAAAAACGTATCTTGAATGCATTGCGAACATTGATGACTCCCCTTTACATTCATCGGTAAAACTTACAAGGATTGCTTGTATGGAAGCCTTATCCCGTGCCTCACAAATGCGTTGTTAACAGTTTTCGGATCCTTCTCTTTGAGATTGTTGAGAGGAGAAGACATCTTCCTGTAGATGCAAATGAGCCACGTGAATGGCTTCCAAAGCGGACATGGGAAATGCATAACAAAAATGAATGTTATAGATGACTCACATATATTATAGTATTTCAGAAAGGCATGTGATTCGTCTCTACAAGCAATTTTAATGTCGCGTTGTGGGATCAAAGAGAAGACATGGAAAAATCGGAGAGGATGTTATTGGTAGCTCTGTTGTGCGTTCAGAATGCAAGACCTCTCATGAGCAATGTGGTGAAGATGTTGCAGGGCGATAAAGAAATTACTCAACCGCCTTCTCCTTCTCCTCAGCGAAGTTTAACCCAGCAGAGTGAAACAGATGAAGACTCGAATACTTCTGAATCAGGAATAAGGACTTCCGAATGCCCTTATCAAAGTACTTTCCATGGAATAAATGAGATTGAGCTAGCTACTGCTAAATATGATTCAGAATTTCATGTATTCGTGTTAGTTTTTGACATTTTGATGGCACAAGTTTTGTTTAGTACTGGTTGCGGAATGTAATGAAATGTATTTTATTGGTGAGATACGTGTACAAGAAGAGATCACCACAGAAGCGACAGAATTCATAGTTGTATCCTCGATTTTATCTTATGTAACTGAAAAGGTTGATACAGAAGTTAAATAGCTTTAAGGAAAAACGATAACAGACGACTATCAGAAGATTAGGCAAAAGAATTACATGATCAGCATCATGGAAGTGAAAACTATACAATGAGGATGAAATTGTCTGGAGAAAAATATAGGAGATAAATTGGCACTGTATTATGCAGAGGGCTATTGCTCTGTATTTTCCTGCATACCTAAAACCAAATAAAAGGAACCAAAATAATATATATATATATATATATAATATTTATTTCTATTCGGTATGGGAATACCGAAAAAATGGAGATGCAATACCGAATCCCATACCGAAAATTTCGGGAATTTTGGTTTGGGATTTTTTTGGTTTGGGATCGGGATTTTTTCGGTTTGGTTTGGGATTTTTGGGATTTTTTTTCCAGCCCTACTGATATGTATAGGCTAGAGCTCATTTTGTTGGTTTTAGTGGTTTGAATTATCCAATCCTCCTTACAACTGGATGGGGTGAAAATGCTCTTAATGGGCTCATAATTAAGATTTAGAAATGGTTCAAATTAGTTTTACCTAAAAACATTGGTTTGGAAGTAAATTTATCATCTCCGAGTTTCTTTTAATTATTTTTCACGAATAACACACGTATTTTGTGCATATTTAACAATGGTACTTGTATTATTAGCTTATCTTATCCATCCGTGTCCTATTGGAAAAGCCTCCATATAGAATAATTAACTAATATTGGAATATTTACGTACATGATGACTAATTATTCACCGTATTTTTATAAATATTCGATGATACACAAGTTTTTCCCGTGATAGACTCATATGTTTTAGCACTTCTTTTCTATCTACAACTACAAGGTCGCATTTGAAATTAAGTAGACTTGTCCAAGATGCAACATTAAACCCAACAAACCCATAAATAAATAAATAGTAAAATGTAATGCATTTTGGCAAAGATTAAGATGATTAATTTCATGATGAAAAGAAAGAAAAACCAACTTAATTCTGAACTAAAAGCTTCCAACCTGATTCCGGATTTGTGCCTTGAAGGATTCCAACTTAATAATTATGTGTCCGATGGCTACATAAAGCTTAATGCTTGCGGATAAAATTCATTCCAATAAAAGAAGAAATTGAGTAGATAAAGAAAAAGGAAAGCAGAATGGGGAATGGGAAGATGCGCGTAAACTTGTAATAAGAAGGAAAGATGGAGAAAAGATTTTACTTTTATCAAATGTTTTTGGTTCCTTTGAAAAAAGAAAAGGGAAAAGAGAGAAATTATTAGGCAAACAAGAACATCTTTGGTGACAAAAGATTGATAGGGACCCTAAGATGACTTAAACAATGGGCATCCTTGAAATTCCGAGGAGATGTGGACCATCTCAATCCCTTATGCATTTACTTTCTTTTATGCTGTTTGGGGGTTTGTTTTGTAACAAAAATACGGTGTGGAGCGCAATATATAGTATCCCATACTATCAAGTTGTGTTTTCCTACAATTCTATCACGTGCGTTGGGTATAAGTATCAGAGTATTAAATGCTTATCTCGACTCAAATTTTCAAGTTCTTCTAACCCTTGTTTCTGTATAGTTATTCAATTATTTCAGCGCATTATTTGCATGATTTATTTCATATATTTCTGATACGAATTTATAGCAATATTACACTTATTTTTCCAACAATCTTGGTACGATATTAGTGTGTTGTACTGGTATATTTACTCAAGCTTTGTAACTGTGTTGTATTGCTATAACGTTACTTATAATTATTAAAACTCGTATTTAGAGCATCGTCGTTCAGATGCAAGTTGGGGACCATATTTTCCCCGGCCAAGTCAGACCAAAACCACTTATCATGGCCTTCCGCAATGGATCAACCAATCTCTTGGCATATGTTGCGGGCATCGATCAGCATCACGATTCAAGACAAATATCGTAAAAGGAAAGGCAATAATTGATGACCTAAGTGGTACCACATCCACATGGGAGATCATAGACACAACAATTTCAGTTGAATCAGACTTCATTAGCATCTGATTGATGTTATCATCCTGAAAACTTACATTTGGTCATCCGTTGGGCTTAACAAAATGATATGACTCGCCTTCTTCAAATGGGGATCTAAGCCCAGTAATAATAGGCCGTACTATGCTGCATATGAATTGGGATGATAACTTCAATATTCAGTCTTGTAAAAAGATACATTAATATCTCAAGTAAATTAGTCGTATGTTAAGGTCTGAATGAAATGCTATCTCTCACTCAGTGGAACGGGTTTCATGCAATATATAACCATTGCAAGTATCTATTACATCACCATATATAAAATATAATCGTCGATATTTAAGAACACTCAGTCGTACGTACTATATGAAAGAAATCAAAGCATCTCCTTTAACTTATAAAATTACATTAACACTTCATTTATTCCCTCGCCAAATATAAATTTCATGATAATAATAGATTTAACAAATATGTATTATACAACTACAACTGATATTGAGAGATGGATGATTTGAACAAAGGACCTTGGGTGCTAAGGTGAAAATTGTTAACCACTCGAGCCTTTTTTTTTTTTTTTTTTTTTTTTTTTAACTAAAAACGGGTATGGTTGGTCATTTATCACTACACTTAATATGGGTTGATTCAGCTCGTTGGTTGTTCTTTTTCAGGAGGTTTGATTCAGTTATTAGTTTAACTCATCACAATAAATGCAGGAAGATTCTTAATGCAACACAGTGTTCCTCAAAGTAAGAAACCAAACCATTAAGAGATGTTCTAAGAAATTTTGAACAGATGAATCACATAATCTTGTCAGCTGATAAGAAGCTGTAGATAAACATGTCTCTAATCTCACCTTTACAATAACCATACTTCCTTAACAAACCTTCTTTCACAAACCCAACTTTCTCTAAAACCATTTGGGAACCCTTATTCTCAACCTCCACCAAAGCCTCAACCCTCACCAAACATGGGAACTCTTTGAACACTCTAGACATGGCCATCCTCAGTGCCTGTTTGGCAATCCCTTGTCCCCAGTATTCTGCAGACACGGCATAGCTAACATGGGCTCTACACTTGTCATCGCCCGCTTCGGGCTTGACCGAAACATATCCAATCGAATGGTCATCCAGACATATGGACTGGCGCCATGGGTGTGGTATAGCAACCTTCTCAATGTATGTCAAGGCTTCTTCCCTAGAGGTTATGGTGTTCCATCTCAAATAGCGCGTCACTTTGTCATCACTCGCCCATTTCAAGAAGTCATCAGCATCTGAGACTCTGAAAGGACGCAGTGAAATTCTTGAGGACTCCATAACTTTGAGGAAGTTTGAGATGGTTCCAAGCTCAATTGGGATATATAAATAGGGGGTATAAAGTAGTCAGTCATACGATTATGTGTGATCCAAAATCTGTTCAAATAATAGATTTGGATTCAATGAACTTGCCTAGTAGTACTACTAGTAGACAAATTGGTCACTAACATCACCATCTGCAACTAGTCAATTATTAGATAATACCTAGTGATATGTGTTACTGTGACAAAAACAGCTGACCGGTTAAAACATAACATGTGTAGAGAATTTAAATTAATAAAAAATAATAAAAAAATGGTAAGAGTAACACATGCTTATGTTTTAACTAAATGATACTTATTATTAAACCTATCATGTAATAGGAAAGTTCCCACTTAATAAATTGCCTAGCAATAAATATAGTAAAAGCATTTTTTAACTGGTTTAAATCCAGATTTACAGAAATAAAATGGTCAGGTTCATGGCATAAGATCAGTGGATAGAAGACTACATGAAAACATCTTTAACTGTACCTTTGTGAATGGTATACTCCCTCAAGAGACCTTCCATGTGGAAACCAAGTTTCTCCAAGACTCTCTGGGAGGCCTTGTTCTCTATCAAAACCAAAGCTTGCATTCTAACGAAATCAGTGACCCTTCAGTGATGGCCATCTTCACAGCTCTGATTACTATGCCTTGTCCCCAGTACTCGGCTGCTAACGCATACCCGATCTCCGCTCGACACTTGTCATCACCATCTTGTGGCTTGACGAAGACCATTCCGATCGAACAGTCATTGATGCAGATGGATCTGCAATAAGGGTGAGGAATACAAACGTCCTTGATGTAGGAAAGTGCTTCCCCCTTGGATTTGAATGTGTTCCAACGAGTGAATTGTGTTACCGTTTCAACCCCAGTATACTTCGAGAAGTCCTCAGCGTCTGAGAGCCTATAAGGACGTAGTGTGATTTCCAAAGATTTGTTTTCCATTTCCATTTGTGATGGTTACAAGAGATGGTACTAAAAATAATCAATTGTGATGAGTTTTATAGATAAATTTTTTTTTTTTTTTTTTTTAAATTTTATAGGTTTCGGTATTTGGATGTTGACAACAAAAGAAAGTGTGAAATGTTCACTGATGGTAGGTAAACCAACCATTCACAAATTGTGACATGCTATTCTTTGAATTCAAAACAGGAGATGCTTTACTAACCAGTACTATAGTTTAATAGTATTATTTTTTATTTGTAGGTAAAAGTTTCAGTTCAACGCACATGGATGCATGAAGATAACGTATAATAATTGTATTGAGTCCTATACTTAATTATGATTGACTTATTGTGTGACTTAGCTTAATTTACATCTCATAGAGTAAAATACCGTTGTACATATATAAAACAAATAAAATGCTTAGTACCCAACGTTCTTATCAAACTCCTCTGAACATCAACCTTTCCATTCTGCAAGTCATATAACCACCACTACTAGTATGGTAAGACTGTTATTGTCTCTTAACATTGCATTTCACTCAGCAAAAGTTTGGACAATCTCATCTCAAATTAAGAGAAAGGCTGGAGTTCGGTTTTTAGTCGATGTTAAAATTATTTTCATGTTGCAGATGTTAATTATTATGGGCAAGGGCGGATCCACATAGGGACCTGGGAAGGTCCTAGGACTCGTCGGCGATCCTAAATCACTGCTATAAATTTTTCGAGGACCCCTCGTACTCGAGCATGAGGTTTGTGCAGGTTGTAGGTTGCAGGTTGCAGTGGCTATCTTCTTCTCGGAGAAGATGACGGCGCACGGACAAGAAAGAAAATAGGGACCCTTCTTGCCTCTCTCCTCCTTGCTTCTGCCATGGTCTCATCCGTCGGTGTCACTCACTTCTCCTCCAACCTTTCTCTGTCGTCTGGCAGGGGCAATACATAAGCCCAAATTTCCCCAAATTATTTCAACCATCTTAGTAATTTTTCTTATGGGTGAAATTTCCTTCATAATGTTAGTAAGATGGATATGATCTGTCATGGGTTGGTGAAATTTGGGGGTGGAGCTGCCATGGCTTTGGGAGAATGGGGAGAGAGGTGGTTGGTGAAGGTATGACAACTTTGTTCTTAGTGAGACAGAAGGTGGATGTTTGGAAACTAGTAAAAAAGAAACGTGGTGTGTTTGGTTAGAAAGATAATGGGAGTTTGGGAAGAGTTTTATTTGACCGGTGTTTTAAATTTAATGATTCATATTAGATAATCAATAACTTATATACTCCCTAGTAACTTATGAAACCTCGTAATAGACGCTTGAATTATGATTTTATAATTTGTAATATTGTTTTGCATATGATTTTTGAATGAAGTGTATTATATTTAAATTTTCAATGTTATTTTTGTCTATAAATTTTTTGACCTTTATAATTGGGACCCCTCGAGTTTAAAATCCTGGATCCGCCACTGATTATGGGTAGTGTCATCCATATCTCATACATCCATTTTTAATTTTTACACACTTCTATCAATTGTTGGCGGAACAGATCAAATAAATTGAAGAAGATTAATAACAAAAAATTAATAAAAATATGTAAAAAATAAAAATAAATGTGTGAATAGCAATATCCATTACTATTCGACTAGTTCCTTAAGAGATTGTGTCTCTCTTACACCCAAACTTCAAACGCAGTTGTACCAAACATGCTAACGTAGTCATACAGTTGACAGTTCTTTCACACAAGAAACATAACCAATTAGTCCAGTTGCACAAAGGCGACGTAATAAAAAATGTAATTAAGTTAGTTCCTCAATAGATGAGGAAGAATTCCTTCTTGATAGATGAGGAGGAGTTCCTCCTCAATTCACTATGTAACCGATTTATGGAACTTCATTTTTGTGATTAGAATGTTCATATTATAAAGCATTTTGTAAAAATCATCTGTGTAAAAAATTGATAAAATATGAGATTATTTAGTTATTGAACTATGTAACAATTGTTGGACGGATTTGGTAAAAGCATTAAGAACCATTAATATCTATTTACTACAATGGAATTACTAAACAATCTTAGTTGTAATTTATTTTATGTAGAGATGATATTTTACAAAAAGATTAATAATATGAACGGCCTCAATTATAAACACGAAGTTCAAATCGATCACTAAGTGAAATAAAGTCACTTTCTCAAACATTCCTTCCAAAAATTTACATTTTTGTTCAACACATTAAGCAATCAAAGATCGAAGGGAAGCAGAGCATCCATTTGTGAATCCCTTTTTTTTTTCCTGAGTTTTTTTATTCCCATGGAAACTTCCTAGTGGTGCCTTGCCAGTTGGTCAAACAAGGCGGCCAAATGCTCCCATACTATTTGTGGCAGTTTTTCTAATTCTTGTTGATCACTCATATCCATTTACTTCTTTCTTCACCTCCAAGTAATTGACCGACGCAAGGAACCCATTTGGACCCAACTCAATTATAATTCAACCTTCTAGGCAAGTTCTTGTGCCTTCACTTTACGCGCATATATATATAAACTTCAAAGGCCGTTACAACTTCAAACAATGGTATATTTTCATATATTCGAAAGTGAAAATATTGAGAATCGTTCATATGGTGGGAAGTTCTGCTATGTCAAATGGAAGAGAACGCAGCGAGATTGACTTGTCCAAGATCACCCTGAGGCCGTTGGATCTCGATGATATTGATGATTTCATGGTGTGGGCCACAGATGAGAAAGTCCCAGTTTTCTGCACTTGGGAACCTTATGCTTCCAAAGAAGAGGGCCTAAACTACATCAAGGATGTTGTCATCCCACACCCTTGGTTAAGGGCAATCTGCCTTGATAACATGCCAATCGGTTCCATTTCTGTGACCCCTTTCTCGGGCAATGATCGGTGCAGAGGTGAACTTGGATACGTTTTGGGGTCCAAGTACTGGGGCAAGGGAATTGCAACCCAGGCTGTGAAATTGGTGGCTGATGCTATATTCAAAGAGTGGCCACATTTGGATAGACTTGAAGCTCTTGTTGACGTGGACAACGTGGGATCACAGAGGGTGCTTGAGAAGGTAGGGTTTCAGAGAGAAGGTGTGTTGAGAAAGTATTTTATCTTGAAAGGAAGAAGTAGGGACATGGTGATTTTCAGTCTTCTTTCTACAGATTGGCAAACTTGATGTATTTGTACCCAATAAAAGTAATAGGACAAATAATGCAACTAATGTTCTATCTGATATATATTACTGAAATGTTTGTAATATTTGATATATTATGGCTTTGGTGCAACAATACAACACTGGCTATTGCCTTTCGATTTCTCACTCAGCCCTCACTCTATTACATATAACACACACACACACACACACATATAGTAAGGTTCCTTATCACTAGCAGTATATATGCCACGCTCGTATTGATTGAACATACACTACTACTACACGCACAAAAGTGCATAGATGGATTACAGTACAACATATAATTTTAGGAGAAACTGTTATTAAATACATTGAAATGATTTCATGCATATAATTTTAAGTATTCATCCATGCGTGTATATTTCACTTCTGGGTAAAGCTTTGAAGCTTCTTCTACTCCTTCTCCCTCGATTTCAAAGTTTGTCAGATCGCCTTCATAGAAAATGTGGTAAAAATGCCCCACTCCTACCTGGCTTGCATAGTCCATACCTGAAGTATAATATTTCAGATCGAGATCAAAATCAAACTAGATAAGATGTGTAACTCTCTAATGCTGACTAACCACAAGTAGCTATATATGAATGTTGATTGATCCCCGTAGCAACAGATTAACATCCTATAATTTGAGAACTGAAAGTACCCCACTTTAATTTATTTCTATCATTTTTGTAAGTTTTCTATATGTTATCTTACATGGTTGCCTACTTTAAGGTGTGAAATTTAAGTTTAAAGCTTATGTTAGATTTTAAACAATGGATTCTTAGCACTAATTGGTGTCAGTTAATCCTTAATTGATCGACAAGGAGTTGATTGATCGACAGGATTAACCACATATATATAAATGCAGTTAACTGGGGGTAACCTAGAGCCATTAATTTACTAATGAATATATGTTTGTAATTTTCTTGAACACCATTGATTTCAAATGATTAAATACCTTTCATAGAAGCAAGAAAGTCTTGTTTAGAAATAGTGATCTTTTCTAGTTTCTTTCCGAGAAGGTTCTCCCACATTTCGACCAATTGCTTCTGAGAGAGTACGTTTTCAGGTGGACGAAGGTACAATGTTTTGTTCAATGTTCGTGGATCATCTATCGTCTTGATCGTGTATGTTGCGATGTCATCTTCATCCATAAGAGTGACTTCACAAAACATGGAGATCATCAACAAAGACAATTAGTTCTACGCGTGTAGTTTAAATTAAACCAAACAAATATAGTAATTAATGTAGAAACATATGTGTACCTTTAGAGTTACCATCTCCATATATAAGCACTTTCTCCCTTGGAGGAAGGACAGTCCCCATCTGCGAAAGGTTACCCGCAAAATAACCCCCAAAGGCAGCACCACATACATAAGTGAAGGGGATTTTAGCATCTTGTATTGCCTTTCTCACTACCATTTTCTCGTCAAATGTGACTCTTCCCGGTTCAAGTGCATGTCCCATACGTGCTGGGTCTAGACCGAACTCCGATGGCAAGAAACGCTGCACAGAAAATCAAGGGAAGGAAGAGAAAAGTACATAATTCAACACCCCTACAATAATAATATGATTTTTTTTTTAATGATATTTTACACTTATCTATACGGAGGAGAGGGTTTTGATTCTGACGCAGTGAGTTGAAATGAGAGACCCTAATCATCAGGGTAACCCACCATTTGCATTATCAATATGGTTTATGATATTAGAGAAATGCTAAGGAAACTCCTGGGACTCTTCGCCACCTCATGTTTTTAAAATAATATTTTATAATATTGACACAAGATTGTGCCAAAATATGAGGTGGCGTAGAATACCTTGAGAGTTCCACTTTTTGAAAAACTCTCCTTAACATTCCTCATTATAATAAACAAAGAGTAACACCATATTTCATAAGGAAAACTAATGAAAATGAGTTGAAAATTTTGAGTTTTAACAATAAGAACAAAATAAAGGGTAAAGTGAATAGTTAGGATTGACTCTTTAGTGTAAAAATATGATTTTTCGTTAAAATGAATAGTACGGAAAATTTTTCGTTAAAGTTTCCTATTTCATATCATCACTATTAAACAATAAATAACCGGCTACAGGACATTGATCTTTTGCCCAATTCCACCTAACACCAAAAAGCTCATTAAAAGTTTTTTCTTCATGAAAATAAATGGGTTCTCCTTAAACCTGGTAATTTTTTACATGGTTCGTTAACACATGTAAAAAATACGAAAATAATGAGTTTCAGATCAACACGATAACTAATCGGATTGTTATCGGGTTACACGATAACAACCCGTTAATAACGGATTCTTAACAAGTTTATATGAGGGTGACACGTGAGTAACCCACACATTAAAAAAAAATTATTTTGATGATTTTAATTTTTAAACTACTAAGATAACTTATATATGTATTATTGTAATATTATTCTATATAAATTTTAAAATTTTAAAATTTATTTATTTTTATAGTATACTATAGGCAAAGAGTGAGATTAAAAAAAATTACAAAACACATTAAAAATAAAATTATCAAGTAAAGCGTGCTGCCCGCCTTTCAGGCGGCAAGTGCTTGGTAGGCCAATAGCCCACCAAACACAGTAAAAAATTTCATAATAATTAATTTACAATTGCGAAAAATGTGAAAAAAAAATATGCAAAAGCTCATGAATAGTATTTTTAAAAGAGTTTAAAATAAATTAAATCTATAATCATTAATGTACAAGTCTAAAAAATGTGAAAGGCAATTTTTTTTTTTTTAATGTTTTGAAATATTTATGTAACAATATGGTATGCATATACTAATTTAGCATTATGTTTTCCAATTTTTGGGTCAAATTATGTTTTTCATTTTCATTATTTATTGATAAAAAATATTTTTTCTTTAATGAGTCAGGTCATATTACCTAATAATATTAACGGGTTAATTTTGAGTTGGGTCATATTACCCATTTACTTTAACGCGTGTTACACGACACGACCCCTTAAGATATCAGATATGTCACGAAAATGACACGAACACGGAAAACACAACACGACACGAATGTCAGGTCTAATTATCCTCGGTAAGGAAGGACCTTTATTAAAGGGAAAGAACATGGGTGTGATATCCACATCCCCTGTTTATTTCTCACACTCTTCTTATTTTTGACCGTCGGATTGGATGAATTAAAGAATATCCAATGACATAATTTAACAAGAGATGCGTGAGCAGTAAAACGAGATGCGTGTGAATAGCACACCCCAAGAACAAAAAGCTGTTGATCTAAAATTGTGAATTTCTTCGTTCACCATTCATGTTGAACACAGCACGCACAACCTGTGTGGTTTTACTCTAGACTTGTAACTCCTGCATGCTGTGTGATGTGTGCTATAAAACATCCAATCAAAACCTACATTTTTAGATCCAAACTTCTGGTGCGGTGATTTGTTCATATATAGTTGTGTTCGTTCTGAACTTCTATTTGTTAATTTCAAAAATATGAGGTCATACATCGTAGTTACCATGTCATTTGATAATTAAAGTTACACCGTTCCTTTTTATACAAAGTGGACAAATAAATACTACTACTTCAGTAACTAATTGATGACTGAAGATGGAAATAATATACACATACCTTAATATTTCCGGCTTCTTTGATTGCTTGAACAAGCTTGAGCTGCAACAAAATGTTGTGACTCCTAAAATGCACCCCGGACATGGTACAAATGATAACATCGACAAGCTTGACAGCACGAACAAGGCTTTGGAAATCAGAAAAGGAGCCCTCCACAAGGTGAGCCCCTTGCTTCTTGAAGGACAAGAGCATCTGCAGCTTCTCAATATCAAGACCAATCTCTGGCCTTTGAAGGACATAGGTTGGGTGACCTAGGGCTAGGCTTGCCTTAACAATCCTTCGTCCTACGTACCCAGTACCACCTACCACCAGAACCTTGCTCATTTCCATGTCTACCAAATGTTATTGGGATGCTTCTTTTTGCCTCTTGGTTTGTTTGTTTGTTTGTTTGTCTTGAAGGCAAGACTAGCTCTATATATAATAGTAGTTGAGAACCCCTGCAGGTTGCAGGTATACTTTTACATTTCCTTCCCGCATACAATAGTTGACATGCAAGCTAGCTCCATATATAATAGTAGTTGAGCCCTAGACTTCCGCGTTGTTGTAAAAGTCACTCCATATCATTTCATTAGTTGGTGGGGATCTGGCAAAGACAGAACAATAAAAATTGACAAAAATACAGACCTCATTTCAAACTGGGTCGGCCAAAGCAATATAAATCCTAATTGATTAAGAATTATAAGTGGTTGTGTTATAGATCATGAAACCTCCAGGTTTTTTTTTATTTTAAAAATTTACCTTCGCTAGTACTTTAAATAAAAGCATAATGAGGTGAGAAAAAAATCCACCTTAAAGTAACATAAACTCTCTCCTCTCTCTTGTCGCCGCACCTCCTCTCTCTCTGCTCTTTAGTTGTTTAGTTAAATAGGCCTACAACACGTTACCAACATACTCTAACCTGACACTAAGGAACTGAAGGTTCGTGGAGGTTATTTTAAAAATTCAAAGGCTCAATTGTTTTTTAGGAAAATTAATAAAAAGGACTTGAAAACTTTGAGTTTTAACGATAAGGACAAAATAAAAGGTAAAGTGAATAGTACTGGGTTTGACTTTTTAGTGTAAAAATGTGGTTTTTCGTTAAAGTGAACAGTATCGTGGGCTTTTCGTTAAAACTCTCTTGTTTTTTCCTAAAATCCCTGTTTGATATTTTCAACGACCATGATGCATGAACTTCCTACATTTATTTTTACCTTCCTAAATATATATATATATATATAGTATATTTGATATATTTGTCAATATATTTATGTTCATGCATAACGTAATTATAAATTTGCCATGTGGAATTTGAGTCAAAGAAACAAAAGAAAATACAAGCAATTTTGGTTTTTTTCTAACCCTAGAATTGAAAAAAAAATAAAAAAGATCTGGGAAATTCGCGTCGAAGCTGCGGCTCGAAGCCGTGCCGAGCCACGCTGGCTAGCCTGCAGCCCAGCCGCGTTGAGCTAACGACTGGAAGACGTCGGTTTGACGTCTAATGAAGGCAGCTGCTCTCTAGGCTCTTGCTGCACGCGAAACGACCATGCCCGAGGCCTGGGTTCTGATCTCGTTGGGCTTGAAGCTCACCAATCTTTGTCCTAAGCCTCGGCCCGCTACTCTGCTGCATGTGCCTGAGAACCCAAGGCTTGCAACTTTGATGTAGGGTCGTGTACCGGCAGTCGGAAAATCCTTGTCGGACTGCGATATCTTTCAACCCAAATGCCAATTTTTGGTACACTCGCTTATCAGCCACACCCAAATATTTTTGGGGTGCTTTAGGTTAAAGTCATACTAAACCATATTTTCGTAATTGCTTGGCCCGAAGAAACCTTAACTACTATGACTTGAACGTCATTATTTTTCTTCCACGATCAAATCCGATATTGGATTAATTAAAGTGACCAATAGTCCATTAATTCGACAATAATCTAAAATTATTGGCCTGAAGTTCACTTTTTTGCATTAACGATTCATTATTTTATTTCTTTTCTTTGCACCGTTGATATCCTTCCGTAGTCCCGAAGTTACTCACACTTTGGTTTCTAAAGCAAACCCCAAATTCACTATGCTTTAGTTATATATCGTATTCTGTGTTCTTGCAGGTACCCCTACATTCCTAACGAAATTACAACTGAAGCAGGCTATTGTTTTTTTAAGTTTTGTTGACAAGATTAATTTGGTCTTTTATCCTCTTTGGATTGGAAAAGAGAGTTTGCTAATATATAGTTGGGAAGTTTTATTTGAACTCATATAACCTCACTCTACACCCAACTTAAATTTAAAATGTGAATTGTCAGTTTTACTCTATTGTATAATTACCATCAAATACATGATGAAATCAAGAATCAAACTAAAATTTATCAATTAACCCACTAATAATATACCCACTGCCGTTTCCAATGACAACTCAGGCATGACTTAATTATTATTATTGGTGTACGTGTATATATAAAATGATTTTGAATCCTATAATTCTTGCAGATTTGAATTACTGTGGCTAAAACCCAAGTGATGCCTAAGAATATGGATTTACAGATTACAATTCCACCACCCAAGACACCTAATCCTAAAACAGAGGTAAAAACTTGAGATTAAAGCATTTGCAAAACGCTAATGCATTTGTTTATCAAGTGACAATGGGATAAAAACAATGGGAATGCAATTCAGATAAAGCACACAAGGATTAAAACCAACTCGATTTCTATTGTAAGAGAAATAAGCATATTGGTTTAACATTTCAATCTCAAATAAGCACAATAAGACCATAACATATGAGTTAATTGTTAACAAAGCTTACAGAGAGACTTTAGAGAGAGAGACTTTAGAGAGGAAAGTTTAGAGAGAAACTGATTGTAATATTTCACTTCATTAACTATCTGAATATTACATCTCTTGTTTATATATAAATAATTTTCCACACATAACTAACTCACCTAATACACTTGTGACACATGGCACACATCTAATATATAACACTTGGCATAATCCTATGCTAATCTCTACAGCCTAACATTCCCCCCCCCCCCCCCCCCAAGCTTATGGAGGTGGGAACCAAGCATAAGATTGGAGCAATGCACATTGAACTCTGAAGAACACAACCCTTTTGTAAGAACATTGACACACTGTTCTGTAGAAGACACAAACTACAACAAAATGGTGCCTTGTTGAACTCGTTCTCTCACAAAGTGATAGCCAATTTCAATATGCTTTGCTTTAGAGTGTAAAACAGGATTAGTGGCCAGTGCCACTGCAGAAATATTATCACAATGTAGAAGTGGAATAGATGAACTAGAAATGTGAAGATCCTTGAGAAGTTGTTGAAGCCACACAACCTCGGCAATAATAGTAGCTATGGCTCGATATTCCGCCTCTGTAGAAGATCGACTCACTATATGTTGCTTCTTAGAACTCCACGATATGGGATTAGAGCCTAAAAACACAACAAAACCAGTAGTTGAACGCCGATCATTAGGATCACCAGCCCAATCAGCATCTTATATGCCTTAATATCCATAGAGCCAGGTGTAAAACAGATACCATGTCCAATAGTGCCTCGAACGTACCTCAAGATCCTTTTAACAGCAACAAAGTGATCTTTAAGAGGTGAATGCATGAACTGACACACTTGGTTAACTGAATACGCAATATTAGGCCTTGTGAAGGTGAGATACTGTAAAGCCCTAACAATGCTTCTATAGAGACTGGGATCCGCAACAGAGGAACTACCATGATTTAACAGCTTTCGATTAGGATGACAAGGAGTGATGAAAGGTTTGTAATGAAGCATATCAGTTTTATGAAGAAGATCTGTAATATACTTGGACTGATGAACAAAAATACCTTGAGATTGATATTCAATTTGTAAGCCAAGAAAGTAGTGCAACAAACCAAGATTTTTCATATCAAATTTTTTGGTCAATTGACTGATCACAGCTTGAACATGACTCTCAACATTCCCAGTAAGAATGATATCGTCAACATATAAAAGAAGAACCACAAGACAGTGACCATTTGATTTCACAAATAACGAAGGATCAACATAAGATGAAGTAAATCCCAAACCTGGTAAAGTGCTCATTCCAAGCTCTCGGAGTTTGTTTTAAACCGTAAAGAGACCTTTGAAGTTTGCAGACATACTCAGGATGATTAACATCCACAAATCCCTGTGGTTAAGCCATAAAACTTCTTCTTCGAGAAACCCATGCAAGAAAGCGTTTTTGACATCTAGTTGTTTCAGTTTCCACTCATGTGAAGTAGCTAGAGACAACAAAAGCCTCACAGTATTAGGTTTAACTACTGGACTAAACGTCTCATAATAATCAAGACCAGCTTCCTGAGAGAACCCCTTAGCCACTAATCGGGCTTTGTAACGAGCAATTGAACCATAATGATTCTTTTTAACACAATATATCCATTTACACCTGACTACATTTTTATTGGGAGGAAGAGGAACTAAATTCCAAGTTTGCTGTTGAATCAAAGCATCCATCTCCTCTTGCATAGCAGCATGCCAGTGAGTAATTTTGGAAGCTGCAGAATAAGACTGAGGTTCCTTGACAAAAGAATCGTCCTGAACATGAGCACTAAAAACTTGCTTTTTCTTTATCATACCAGACTTTGACCTAGTTCGCATAGGATGAATATTAGCTGAAGACAAATACACTTGTTTTAATTCTGTAGCTTGTGACACAGCAACATTGGGATGCAACTCAGAGTTAGCCACTTGTAGAGAAATAGAATCTGGAACTGACTGTGAGCCACTTGTAGAGAAATAGAATCTGGAACTGACTGTGAAGTTCGATCAGTAGAAACAATATCACTGTTTGACAAATTGCATGGCTGAGAAACATGTGATGATATAAAGGATTCTGAAAAAACTTGGGGAAAAGGAATAGGCACTAGTGATGGATGATTAAATGTATTGGGATGCATCACCAAAGGTGGCATAGATGACTTAGGTTTAGATGTCTCAGAAGAAGAGAGTGAATGAAGTTGAGGAAACACAATTTCATCAAACAAAACATGTCGAGGTACAATGAGGTTATGATCCTTAAGAGCATAACAAATAAACCCCTTGTACTGTGCTGCATACCCCAAAAAAAATACAAGTAGTAGTTTTTGGATTAAGCTTATTATTTCGATATGGTTGCAAAGAGGGATAACATGCACAGCCAAACACCCTTAAATGATCTAACTTGGGTTCGAAATGATACAATACCTCAAAAGGAGACTTCATCGACAATACTGAGGTTGGCATCCTATTTATGAGATATATAGTTGTGGCACAAGCATGATATCAAAACGGAGAAGATAAACTGGCCTGTTGAAGTAGAGTTATGGTAGTTTCAACAATGTGTCAATTTTTTCTTTCAGCGAGGCCATTATGTGCAGGAGTATAAGGACAAGATCTTTGATGTTGAATACCTTTATCCCTAAGAAAAGCTTGAAATTGAGCACTCACATGCTTACCACCACCATCACTCTGTAAAACTTTGATATTTGCAATAAAAGAAGTCTGAATAAAAGCTTGAAACTGAACAAAAGTTCCAAAAATCACAACTTTATTTATTAATGGGAATATCCATGTATATCTTGTACATTCATCAATATAGGACACATAGTATCTATATCCCTCCATAGACATACTAGGGGCTGGTCCCCATACATCAGAATGAATGACTTCAAAGGGAACAACAAACTTGGAAGCCATTACAGGAAATGGTAGTCTAGTAAACTTGTCGTGCAAGCAAGCAATACATGTATGAGGAGTATCATTACAAGAAACATGAATGTTTGCTTTACTAAGGGCTACCTTAGTAACTGAATTTGTAGGATGACTCAATCTGCAATGCCAAAGTGCGGAGTTTATTTTTTGTCCTATAAATGCTGCTGGAGAAGGTTTTGAAGACTTAAGCACAGGAAGTGGATATACGGCATTATCACTGAGTCCGTGATAGAGTATTTTCTGAGTGGCCTTGTCCTGTATGCACACATAGAATTCATCAACAATACACCTACAGTTATTGTCTTTGGAACATGTTGAGACAGCTTTGGAACATGTAAAAGGGACTTTAGTTGAAAACTATGTGATGGAAGTGAAAGATTTGATTTGCCAATATGAGCAATATGCAAACCTTCACCATTAGCCCATGTGACTCTGTCGGACGATGGATATAGAGTAGCCATTTGCAGGTTGGATAAATCAGAAGTCATGTGATTTGTAGCACCTGAATCCAGCAACCAATACTCATGTGAAGGAGCAGAGGGATAAGCATTTGTTCTGGCAGTCATTGCAATAGAAGGCACAGAGTGAGACACCATCATAGCAGGATTATAAGAAGAATAAGCCATCATGTGAGAATTCTGTCCATTAAAAGGTGTTGTAGAGGATGGAGACTGAAACTGCTGAGAATAAGGTGGAAAAGCATGTGGTACAGGCATAGATTGACTTGGAGAATTCGTTTTGTCAAAATAGGTTGCTGCAGTATGGCCAACTCTGTGACATATCTGACATCCTTTTTGAAAACAAGTAAGAGCAGTATGACCTTTTCTGTT